>NC_086449.1:842918439-843075939 GCF_028390025.1 Pseudophryne corroboree
TCCCTGGGGTCAGGTGTGTGGTGGTGTAGAGCTGCGCTTCTGTATGTCACATAGTGTATGATTAGATTGTGTCGTCCCTGGGGTCAGGTGTGTGGTGGTGTAGAGCTGCGCTTCTGTATGTCACATAGTGTATGATTAGATTGTGTCGTCCCTGGGGTCAGGTGTGTGGTGGTGTAGAGCTGCGCTTCTGTATGTCACATAGTGTATGATTAGATTGTGTCGTCCCTGGGATCAGGTGTGTGGTGGTGTAGAGCTGCACTTCTGTATGTCACATAGTGTATGATTAGATTGTGTCTGTCGTCCCTGGGGTCAGGTGTGTGGTGGTGTAGAGCTGCGCTTCTGTATGTCACATAGTGTATGATTAGATTGTGTCTGTCGTCCCTGGGGTCAGGTGTGTGGTGGTGTAGAGCTGTGCTTCTGTATGTCACATAGTGTATGATTAGATTGTGTTGTCCATGGGGTCAGGTGTGTGGTGGTGTAGAGCTGCGCTTCTGTATGTCACATAGTGTATGATTAGATTGTGTCTGTCGTCCCTGGGGTCAGGTGTGTGGTGGTGTAGAGCTGCGCTTCTGTATGTCACATAGTGTATGATTAGATTGTGTCGTCCCTGGGGTCAGGTGTGTGGTGGTGTAGAGCTGCACTTCTGTATGTCACATAGTGTATGATTAGATTGTGTCGTCCCTGGGGTCAGGTGTGTGGTGGTGTAGAGCTGCGCTTCTGTATGTCACATAGTGTATGATTAGATTGTGTCTGTCGTCCCTGGGGTCAGGTGTGTGGTGGTGTAGAGCTGCGCTTCTGTATGTCACATAGTGTATGATTAGATTGTGTCGTCCCTGGGGTCAGGTGTGTGGTGGTGTAGAGCTGCACTTCTGTATGTCACATAGTGTATGATTAGATTGTGTCTGTCGTCCCTGGGGTCAGGTGTGTGGTGGTGTAGAGCTGCGCTTCTGTATGTCACATAGTGTATGATTAGATTGTGTCTGTCGTCCCTGGGGTCAGGTGTGTGGTGGTGTAGAGCTGCGCTTCTGTATGTCACATAGTGTATGATTAGATTGTGTCGTCCCTGGGGTCAGGTGTGTGGTGGTGTAGAGCTGCGCTTCTGTATGTCACATAGTGTATGATTAGATTGTGTCTGTCGTCCCTGGGGTCAGGTGTGTGGTGGTGTAGAGCTGCGCTTCTGTATGTCACATAGTGTATGATTAGATTGTGTCGTCCCTGGGGTCAGGTGTGTGGTGGTGTAGAGCTGCACTTCTGTATGTCACATAGTGTATGATTAGATTGTGTCGTCCCTGGGGTCAGGTGTGTGGTGGTGTAGAGCTGCGCTTCTGTATGTCACATAGTGTATGATTAGATTGTGTCTGTCGTCCCTGGGATCAGGTGTGTGGTGGTGTAGAGCTGCGCTTCTGTATGTCACATAGTGTATGATTAGATTGTGTCTGTCGTCCCTGGGATCAGGTGTGTGGTGGTGTAGAGCTGCGCTTCTGTATGTCACATAGTGTATGATTAGATTGTGTCGTCCCTGGGGTCAGGTGTGTGGTGGTGTAGAGCTGCGCTTCTGTATGTCACATAGTGTATGATTAGATTGTGTCTGTCGTCCCTGGGGTCAGGTGTGTGGTGGTGTAGAGCTGCGCTTCTGTATGTCACATAGTGTATGATTAGATTGTGTCTGTCGTCCCTGGGGTCAGGTGTGTGGTGGTGTAGAGCTGCGCTTCTGTATGTCACATAGTGTATGATTAGATTGTGTCTGTCGTCCCTGGGGTCAGGTGTGTGGTGGTGTAGAGCTGCGCTTCTGTATGTCACATAGTGTATGATTAGATTGTGTCTGTCGTCCCTGGGGTCAGGTGTGTGGTGGTGTAGAGCTGCGCTTCTGTATGTCACATAGTGTATGATTAGATTGTGTCGTCCCTGGGGTCAGGTGTGTGGTGGTGTAGAGCTGCGCTTCTGTATGTCACATAGTGTATGATTAGATTGTGTCGTCCCTGGGGTCAGGTGTGTGGTGGTGTAGAGCTGCACTTCTGTATGTCACATAGTGTATGATTAGATTGTGTCTGTCGTCCCTGGGGTCAGGTGTGTGGTGGTGTAGAGCTGCGCTTCTGTATGTCACATAGTGTATGATTAGATTGTGTCGTCTCTGGGGTCAGGTGTGTGGTGGTGTAGAGCTGCACTTCTGTATGTCACATAGTGTATGATTAGATTGTGTCTGTCGTCCCTGGGGTCAGGTGTGTGGTGGTGTAGAGCTGCACTTCTGTATGTCACATAGTGTATGATTAGATTGTGTCGTCCCTGGGGTCAGGTGTGTGGTGGTGTAGAGCTGCGCTTCTGTATGTCACATAGTGTATGATTAGATTGTGTCGTTCCTGGGGTCAGGTGTGTGGTGGTGTAGAGCTGCACTTCTGTATGTCACATAGTGTATGATTAGATTGTGTCTGTCGTCCCTGGGGTCAGGTGTGTGGTGGTGTAGAGCTGCACTTCTGTATGTCACATAGTGTATGATTAGATTGTGTCGTCCCTGGGGTCAGGTGTGTGGTGGTGTAGAGCTGCGCTTCTGTATGTCACATAGTGTATGATTAGATTGTGTCGTCCCTGGGGTCAGGTGTGTGGTGGTGTAGAGCTGAGCTTCTGTATGTCACATAGTGTATGATTAGATTGTGTCTGTCGTCCCTGAGGTCAGGTGTGTGGTGGTGTAGAGCTGCACTTCTGTATGTCACATAGTGTATGATTAGATTGTGTCGTCCCTGGGGTCAGGTGTGTGGTGGTGTAGAGCTGCGCTTCTGTATGTCACATAGTGTATGATTAGATTGTGTCGTCCCTGGGGTCAGGTGTGTGGTGGTGTAGAGCTGTGCTTCTGTATGTCACATAGTGTATGATTAGATTGTGTCGTCCCTGGGGTCAGGTGTGTGGTGGTGTAGAGCTGCGCTTCTGTATGTCACATAGTGTATGATTAGATTGTGTCGTCCCTGGGGTCAGGTGTGTGGTGGTGTAGAGCTGCACTTCTGTATGTCACATAGTGTATGATTAGATTGTGTCGTCCCTGGGGTCAGGTGTGTGGTGGTGTAGAGCTGCGCTTCTGTATGTCACATAGTGTATGATTAGATTGTGTCTGTCGTCCCTGGGGTCAGGTGTGTGGTGGTGTAGAGCTGCGCTTCTGTATGTCACATAGTGTATGATTAGATTGTGTCGTCCCTGGGGTCAGGTGTGTGGTGGTGTAGAGCTGCGCTTCTGTATGTCACATAGTGTATGATTAGATTGTGTCGTCCCTGGGGTCAGGTGTGTGGTGGTGTAGAGCTGTGCTTCTGTATGTCACATAGTGTATGATTAGATTGTGTCTGTCGTCCCTGGGGTCAGGTGTGTGGTGGTGTAGAGCTGCGCTTCTGTATGTCACATAGTGTATGATTAGATTGTGTCTGTCGTCCCTGGGGTCAGGTGTGTGGTGGTGTAGAGCTGCGCTTCTGTATGTCACATAGTGTATGATTAGATTGTGTCGTCCCTGGGGTCAGGTGTGTGGTGGTGTAGAGCTGCACTTCTGTATGTCACATAGTGTATGATTAGGTTGTGTCTGTCGTCCCTGGGGTCAGGTGTGTGGTGGTGTAGAGCTGTGCTTCTGTATGTCACATAGTGTATGATTAGATTGTGTCGTCCCTGGGGTCAGGTGTGTGGTGGTGTAGAGCTGCGCTTCTGTATGTCACATAGTGTATGATTAGATTGTGTCTGTCGTCCCTGGGGTCAGGTGTGTGGTGGTGTAGAGCTGCGCTTCTGTATGTCACATAGTGTATGATTAGATTGTGTCGTCCCTGGGGTCAGGTGTGTGGTGGTGTAGAGCTGCGCTTCTGTATGTCACATAGTGTATGATTAGATTGTGTCTGACGTCCCTGGGGTCAGGTGTGTGGTGGTGTAGAGCTGCGCTTCTGTATGTCACATAGTGTATGATTAGATTGTGTCTGTCGTCCCTGGGGTCAGGTGTGTGGTGGTGTAGAGCTGCGCTTCTGTATGTCACATAGTGTATGATTAGATTGTGTCGTCCCTGGGGTCAGGTGTGTGGTGGTGTAGAGCTGTGCTTCTGTATGTCACATAGTGTATGATTAGATTGTGTCGTCCCTGGGGTCAGGTGTGTGGTGGTGTAGAGCTGAGCTTCTGTATGTCACATAGTGTATGATTAGATTGTGTCGTCCCTGGGGTCAGGTGTGTGGTGGTGTAGAGCTGCGCTTCTGTATGTCACATAGTGTATGATTAGATTGTGTCGTCCCTGGGGTCAGGTGTGTGGTGGTGTAGAGCTGCGCTTCTGTATGTCACATAGTGTATGATTAGATTGTGTCTGTCGTCCCTGGGGTCAGGTGTGTGGTGGTGTAGAGCTGCGCTTCTGTATGTCACATAGTGTATGATTAGATTGTGTCTGTCGTCCCTGGGGTCAGGTGTGTGGTGGTGTAGAGCTGCGCTTCTGTATGTCACATAGTGTATGATTAGATTGTGTCTGTCGTCCCTGGGGTCAGGTGTGTGGTGGTGTAGAGCTGCGCTTCTGTATGTCACATAGTGTATGATTAGATTGTGTGTCGTCCCTGGGGTCAGGTGTGTGGTGGTGTAGAGCTGCGCTTCTGTATGTCACATAGTGTATGATTAGATTGTGTCTGTCGTCCCTGGGGTCAGGTGTGTGGTGGTGTAGAGCTGCACTTCTGTATGTCACATAGTGTATGATTAGATTGTGTCTGTCGTCCCTGGGGTCAGGTGTGTGGTGGTGTAGAGCTGCGCTTCTGTATGTCACATAGTGTATGATTAGATTGTGTCGTCCCTGGGGTCAGGTGTGTGGTGGTGTAGAGCTGCGCTTCTGTATGTCACATAGTGTATGATTAGATTGTGTCTGTCGTCCCTGGGGTCAGGTGTGTGGTGGTGTAGAGCTGCGCTTCTGTATGTCACATAGTGTATGATTAGATTGTGTCTGTCGTCCCTGGGGTCAGGTGTGTGGTGGTGTAGAGCTGCACTTCTGTATGTCACATAGTGTATGATTAGATTGTGTCGTCCCTGGGGTCAGGTGTGTGGTGGTGTAGAGCTGCGCTTCTGTATGTCACATAGTGTATGATTAGATTGTGTCGTCCCTGGGGTCAGGTGTGTGGTGGTGTAGAGCTGCGCTTCTGTATGTCACATAGTGTATGATTAGATTGTGTCTGTCGTCCCTGGGGTCAGGTGTGTGGTGGTGTAGAGCTGCACTTCTGTATGTCACATAGTGTATGATTAGATTGTGTGTCGTCCCTGGGGTCAGGTGTGTGGTGGTGTAGAGCTGCACTTCTGTATGTCACATAGTGTATGATTAGATTGTGTGTCGTCCCTGGGGTCAGGTGTGTGGTGGTGTAGAGCTGCGCTTCTGTATGTCACATAGTGTATGATTAGATTGTGTGTGTCGTCCCTGGGGTCAGGTGTGTGGTGGTGTAGAGCTGCGCTTCTGTATGTCACATAGTGTATGATTAGATTGTGTCGTCCCTGGGGTCAGGTGTGTGGTGGTGTAGAGCTGCGCTTCTGTATGTCACATAGTGTATGATTAGATTGTGTCGTCCCTGGGGTCAGGTGTGTGGTGGTGTAGAGCTGCGCTTCTGTATGTCACATAGTGTATGATTAGATTGTGTCTGTCGTCCCTGGGGTCAGGTGTGTAGTGGTGTAGAGCTGCGCTTCTGTATGTCACATAGTGTATGATTAGATTGTGTCTGTCGTCCCTGGGGTCAGGTGTGTGGTGGTGTAGAGCTGCGCTTCTGTATGTCACATAGTGTATGATTAGATTGTGTCTGTCGTCCCTGGGGTCAGGTGTGTGGTGGTGTAGAGCTGCACTTCTGTATGTCACATAGTGTATGATTAGATTGTGTCGTCCCTGGGGTCAGGTGTGTGGTGGTGTAGAGCTGCGCTTCTGTATGTCACATAGTGTATGATTAGATTGTGTCTGTCGTCCCTGGGGTCAGGTGTGTGGTGGTGTAGAGCTGCACTTCTGTATGTCACATAGTGTATGATTAGATTGTGTCGTCCCTGGGGTCAGGTGTGTGGTGGTGTAGAGCTGCGCTTCTGTATGTCACATAGTGTATGATTAGATTGTGTCGTCCCTGGGGTCAGGTGTGTGGTGGTGTAGAGCTGCGCTTCTGTATGTCACATAGTGTATGATTAGATTGTGTCTGTCGTCCCTGGGGTCAGGTGTGTGGTGGTGTAGAGCTGCGCTTCTGTATGTCACATAGTGTATGATTAGATTGTGTGTCGTCCCTGGGGTCAGGTGTGTGGTGGTGTAGAGCTGCGCTTCTGTATGTCACATAGTGTATGATTAGATTGTGTCTGTCGTCCCTGGGGTCAGGTGTGTGGTGGTGTAGAGCTGCACTTCTGTATGTCACATAGTGTATGATTAGATTGTGTGTGTCGTCCCTGGGGTCAGGTGTGTGGTGGTGTAGAGCTGCGCTTCTGTATGTCACATAGTGTATGATTAGATTGTGTCGTCCCTGGGGTCAGGTGTGTGGTGGTGTAGAGCTGGGCTTCTGTATGTCACATAGTGTATGATTAGATTGTGTCTGTCGTCCCTGGGGTCAGGTGTGTGGTGGTGTAGAGCTGCGCTTCTGTATGTCACATAGTGTATGATTAGATTGTGTCGTCCCTGGGGTCAGGTGTGTGGTGGTGTAGAGCTGGGCTTCTGTATGTCACATAGTGTATGATTAGATTGTGTCTGTCGTCCCTGGGGTCAGGTGTGTGGTGGTGTAGAGCTGTGCTTCTGTATGTCACATAGTGTATGATTAGATTGTGTCGTCCCTGGGATCAGGTGTGTGGTGGTGTAGAGCTGCGCTTCTGTATGTCACATAGTGTATGATTAGATTGTGTCGTCCCTGGGGTCAGGTGTGTGGTGGTGTAGAGCTGCGCTTCTGTATGTCACATAGTGTATGATTAGATTGTGTCTGTCGTCCCTGGGGTCAGGTGTGTGGTGGTGTAGAGCTGCGCTTCTGTATGTCACATAGTGTATGATTAGATTGTGTCTGTCGTCCCTGGGGTCAGGTGTGTGGTGGTGTAGAGCTGCACTTCTGTATGTCACATAGTGTATGATTAGATTGTGTCGTCCCTGGGGTCAGGTGTGTGGTGGTGTAGAGCTGCGCTTCTGTATGTCACATAGTGTATGATTAGATTGTGTCTGTCGTCTCTGGGGTCAGGTGTGTGGTGGTGTAGAGCTGCGCTTCTGTATGTCACATAGTGTATGATTAGATTGTGTCGTCCCTGGGGTCAGGTGTGTGGTGGTGTAGAGCTGGGCTTCTGTATGTCACATAGTGTATGATTAGATTGTGTCTGTCGTCCCTGGGGTCAGGTGTGTGGTGGTGTAGAGCTGCGCTTCTGTATGTCACATAGTGTATGATTAGATTGTGTGTGTCGTCCCTGGGGTCAGGTGTGTGGTGGTGTAGAGCTGCGCTTCTGTATGTCACATAGTGTATGATTAGATTGTGTCTGTCGTCCCTGGGGTCAGGTGTGTGGTGGTGTAGAGCTGCGCTTCTGTATGTCACATAGTGTATGATTAGATTGTGTCTGTCGTCCCTGGGGTCAGGTGTGTGGTGGTGTAGAGCTGCGCTTCTGTATGTCACATAGTGTATGATTAGATTGTGTCTGTCGTCTCTGGGGTCAGGTGTGTGGTGGTGTAGAGCTGCGCTTCTGTATGTCACATAGTGTATGATTAGATTGTGTCTGTCGTCCCTGGGGTCAGGTGTGTGGTGGTGTAGAGCTGCGCTTCTGTATGTCACATAGTGTATGATTAGATTGTGTCTGTCGTCCCTGGGGTCAGGTGTGTGGTGGTGTAGAGCTGCGCTTCTGTATGTCACATAGTGTATGATTAGATTGTGTCTGTCGTCCCTGGGGTCAGGTGTGTGGTGGTGTAGAGCTGCGCTTCTGTATGTCACATAGTGTATGATTAGATTGTGTCTGTCGTCCCTGGGGTCAGGTGTGTGGTGGTGTAGAGCTGCGCTTCTGTATGTCACATAGTGTATGATTAGATTGTGTCTGTCGTCCCTGGGGTCAGGTGTGTGGTGGTGTAGAGCTGCGCTTCTGTATGTCACATAGTGTATGATTAGATTGTGTCGTCCCTGGGGTCAGGTGTGTGGTGGTGTAGAGCTGCGCTTCTGTATGTCACATAGTGTATGATTAGATTGTGTCTGTCGTCCCTGGGGTCAGGTGTGTGGTGGTGTAGAGCTGCGCTTCTGTATGTCACATAGTGTATGATTAGATTGTGTCTGTCGTCCCTGGGGTCAGGTGTGTGGTGGTGTAGAGCTGCGCTTCTGTATGTCACATAGTGTATGATTAGATTGTGTCTGTCGTCCCTGGGGTCAGGTGTGTGGTGGTGTAGAGCTGCGCTTCTGTATGTCACATAGTGTATGATTAGATTGTGTCTGTCGTCCCTGGGGTCAGGTGTGTGGTGGTGTAGAGCTGCGCTTCTGTATGTCACATAGTGTATGATTAGATTGTGTCGTCCCTGGGGTCAGGTGTGTGGTGGTGTAGAGCTGCGCTTCTGTATGTCACATAGTGTATGATTAGATTGTGTCGTCCCTGGGGTCAGGTGTGTGGTGGTGTAGAGCTGCGCTTCTGTATGTCACATAGTGTATGATTAGATTGTGTCTGTCGTCCCTGGGGTCAGGTGTGTGGTGGTGTAGAGCTGTGCTTCTGTATGTCACATAGTGTATGATTAGATTGTGTCTGTCGTCTCTGGGGTCAGGTGTGTGGTGGTGTAGAGCTGCGCTTCTGTATGTCACATAGTGTATGATTAGATTGTGTCTGTCGTCTCTGGGGTCAGGTGTGTGGTGGTGTAGAGCTGCGCTTCTGTATGTCACATAGTGTATGATTAGATTGTGTCTGTCGTCCCTGGGGTCAGGTGTGTGGTGGTGTAGAGCTGCACTTCTGTATGTCACATAGTGTATGATTAGATTGTGTCTGTCGTCCCTGGGGTCAGGTGTGTGGTGGTGTAGAGCTGCACTTCTGTATGTCACATAGTGTATGATTAGATTGTGTCGTCCCTGGGGTCAGGTGTGTGGTGGTGTAGAGCTGCACTTCTGTATGTCACATAGTGTATGATTAGATTGTGTGTGTCGTCCCTGGGGTCAGGTGTGTGGTGGTGTAGAGCTGCGCTTCTGTATGTCACATAGTGTATGATTAGATTGTGTCGTCCCTGGGGTCAGGTGTGTGGTGGTGTAGAGCTGCACTTCTGTATGTCACATAGTGTATGATTAGATTGTGTCGTCCCTGGGGTCAGGTGTGTGGTGGTGTAGAGCTGCACTTCTGTATGTCACATAGTGTATGATTAGATTGTGTGTGTCGTCCCTGGGGTCAGGTGTGTGGTGGTGTAGAGCTGCGCTTCTGTATGTCACATAGTGTATGATTAGATTGTGTCGTCCCTGGGGTCAGGTGTGTGGTGGTGTAGAGCTGCGCTTCTGTATGTCACATAGTGTATGATTAGATTGTGTCTGTCGTCCCTGGGGTCAGGTGTGTGGTGTGGTGTAGAGCTGCGCTTCTGTATGTCACATAGTGTATGATTAGATTGTGTCTGTCGTCCCTGGGGTCAGGTGTGTGGTGGTGTAGAGCTGCGCTTCTGTATGTCACATAGTGTATGATTAGATTGTGTCTGTCGTCCCTGGGGTCAGGTGTGTGGTGGTGTAGAGCTGCGCTTCTGTATGTCACATAGTGTATGATTAGATTGTGTCTGTCGTCCCTGGGGTCAGGTGTGTGGTGGTGTAGAGCTGCGCTTCTGTATGTCACATAGTGTATGATTAGATTGTGTCTGTCGTCCCTGGGGTCAGGTGTGTGGTGGTGTAGAGCTGCACTTCTGTATGTCACATAGTGTATGATTAGATTGTGTCTGTCGTCCCTGGGGTCAGGTGTGTGGTGGTGTAGAGCTGTGCTTCTGTATGTCACATAGTGTATGATTAGATTGTGTCTGTCGTCCCTGGGGTCAGGTGTGTGGTGGTGTAGAGCTGCGCTTCTGTATGTCACATAGTGTATGATTAGATTGTGTCGTCCCTGGGGTCAGGTGTGTGGTGGTGTAGAGCTGCACTTCTGTATGTCACATAGTGTATGATTAGATTGTGTCGGTCGTCCCTGGGGTCAGGTGTGTGGTGGTGTAGAGCTGCACTTCTGTATGTCACATAGTGTATGATTAGATTGTGTCTGTCGTCCCTGGGGTCAGGTGTGTGGTGGTGTAGAGCTGCGCTTCTGTATGTCACATAGTGTATGATTAGATTGTGTCTGTCGTCCCTGGGGTCAGGTGTGTGGTGGTGTAGAGCTGCGCTTCTGTATGTCACATAGTGTATGATTAGATTGTGTCTGTCGTCCCTGGGGTCAGGTGTGTGGTGGTGTAGAGCTGCACTTCTGTATGTCACATAGTGTATGATTAGATTGTGTCGTCCCTGGGGTCAGGTGTGTGGTGGTGTAGAGCTGCGCTTCTGTATGTCACATAGTGTATGATTAGATTGTGTCTGTCATCCCTGGGGTCAGGTGTGTGGTGGTGTAGAGCTGCGCTTCTGTATGTCACATAGTGTATGATTAGATTGTGTCTGTCGTCCCTGGGGTCAGGTGTGTGGTGGTGTAGAGCTGCGCTTCTGTATGTCACATAGTGTATGATTAGATTGTGTCTGTCGTCCCTGGGGTCAGGTGTGTGGTGGTGTAGAGCTGCACTTCTGTATGTCACATAGTGTATGATTAGATTGTGTCTGTCGTCCCTGGGGTCAGGTGTGTGGTGGTGTAGAGCTGCGCTTCTGTATGTCACATAGTGTATGATTAGATTGTGTCGTCCCTGGGGTCAGGTGTGTGGTGGTGTAGAGCTGCACTTCTGTATGTCACATAGTGTATGATTAGATTGTGTCGTCCCTGGGGTCAGGTGTGTGGTGGTGTAGAGCTGCGCTTCTGTATGTCACATAGTGTATGATTAGATTGTGTGTGACGTCCCTGGGGTCAGGTGTGTGGTGGTGTAGAGCTGCGCTTCTGTATGTCACATAGTGTATGATTAGATTGTGTCGTCCCTGGGGTCAGGTGTGTGGTGGTGTAGAGCTGCGCTTCTGTATGTCACATAGTGTATGATTAGATTGTGTCGTCCCTGGGGTCAGGTGTGTGGTGGTGTAGAGCTGCACTTCTGTATGTCACATAGTGTATGATTAGATTGTGTCTGTCGTCCCTGGGGTCAGGTGTGTGGTGGTGTAGAGCTGTGCTTCTGTATGTCACATAGTGTATGATTAGATTGTGTCGTCCCTGGGGTCAGGTGTGTGGTGGTGTAGAGCTGCACTTCTGTATGTCACATAGTGTATGATTAGATTGTGTCTGTCGTCCCTGGGATCAGGTGTGTGGTGGTGTAGAGCTGCACTTCTGTATGTCACATAGTGTATGATTAGATTGTGTGTGTCGTCCCTGGGGTCAGGTGTGTGGTGGTGTAGAGCTGCGCTTCTGTATGTCACATAGTGTATGATTAGATTGTGTCTGTCGTCCCTGGGGTCAGGTGTGTGGTGGTGTAGAGCTGCACTTCTGTATGTCACATAGTGTATGATTAGATTGTGTGTGTCGTCCCTGGGGTCAGGTGTGTGGTGGTGTAGAGCTGCGCTTCTGTATGTCACATAGTGTATGATTAGATTGTGTCTGTCGTCCCTGGGGTCAGGTGTGTGGTGGTGTAGAGCTGCACTTCTGTATGTCACATAGTGTATGATTAGATTGTGTCTGTCGTCCCTGGGGTCAGGTGTGTGGTGGTGTAGAGCTGCGCTTCTGTATGTCACATAGTGTATGATTAGATTGTGTCGTCCCTGGGGTCAGGTGTGTGGTGGTGTAGAGCTGCACTTCTGTATGTCACATAGTGTATGATTAGATTGTGTCTGTCGTCCCTGGGGTCAGGTGTGTGGTGGTGTAGAGCTGCGCTTCTGTATGTCACATAGTGTATGATTAGATTGTGTCGTCCCTGGGGTCAGGTGTGTGGTGGTGTAGAGCTGCGCTTCTGTATGTCACATAGTGTATGATTAGATTGTGTCATCCCTGGGGTCAGGTGTGTGGTGGTGTAGAGCTGCGCTTCTGTATGTCACATAGTGTATGATTAGATTGTGTCTGTCGTCCCTGGGGTCAGGTGTGTGGTGGTGTAGAGCTGCGCTTCTGTATGTCACATAGTGTATGATTAGATTGTGTCGTCCCTGGGGTCAGGTGTGTGGTGGTGTAGAGCTGCACTTCTGTATGTCACATAGTGTATGATTAGATTGTGTCTGTCGTCCCTGGGGTCAGGTGTGTGGTGGTGTAGAGCTGCGCTTCTGTATGTCACATAGTGTATGATTAGATTGTGTCGTCCCTGGGGTCAGGTGTGTGGTGGTGTAGAGCTGCGCTTCTGTATGTCACATAGTGTATGATTAGATTGTGTCGTCCCTGGGGTCAGGTGTGTGGTGGTGTAGAGCTGCGCTTCTGTATGTCACATAGTGTATGATTAGATTGTGTCATCCCTGGGGTCAGGTGTGTGGTGGTGTAGAGCTGCGCTTCTGTATGTCACATAGTGTATGATTAGATTGTGTCTGTCGTCCCTGGGGTCAGGTGTGTGGTGGTGTAGAGCTGCGCTTCTGTATGTCACATAGTGTATGATTAGATTGTGTCGTCCCTGGGGTCAGGTGTGTGGTGGTGTAGAGCTGCACTTCTGTATGTCACATAGTGTATGATTAGATTGTGTCTGTCGTCCCTGGGGTCAGGTGTGTGGTGGTGTAGAGCTGCGCTTCTGTATGTCACATAGTGTATGATTAGATTGTGTCGTCCCTGGGGTCAGGTGTGTGGTGGTGTAGAGCTGCGCTTCTGTATGTCACATAGTGTATGATTAGATTGTGTCGTCCCTGGGGTCAGGTGTGTGGTGGTGTAGAGCTGCGCTTCTGTATGTCACATAGTGTATGATTAGATTGTGTCTGTCGTCCCTGGGGTCAGGTGTGTGGTGGTGTAGAGCTGCGCTTCTGTATGTCACATAGTGTATGATTAGATTGTGTCTGTCGTCCCTGGGGTCAGGTGTGTGGTGGTGTAGAGCTGTGCTTCTGTATGTCACATAGTGTATGATTAGATTGTGTCGTCCCTGGGGTCAGGTGTGTGGTGGTGTAGAGCTGTGCTTCTGTATGTCACATAGTGTATGATTAGATTGTGTCGTCCCTGGGGTCAGGTGTGTGGTGGTGTAGAGCTGAGCTTCTGTATGTCACATAGTGTATGATTAGATTGTGTCGTCCCTGGGGTCAGGTGTGTGGTGGTGTAGAGCTGCGCTTCTGTATGTCACATAGTGTATGATTAGATTGTGTCGTCCCTGGGGTCAGGTGTGTGGTGGTGTAGAGCTGTGCTTCTGTATGTCACATAGTGTATGATTAGATTGTGTCGTCCCTGGGGTCAGGTGTGTGGTGGTGTAGAGCTGCGCTTCTGTATGTCACATAGTGTATGATTAGATTGTGTCGTCCCTGGGGTCAGGTGTGTGGTGGTGTAGAGCTGCGCTTCTGTATGTCACATAGTGTATGATTAGATTGTGTCTGTCGTCCCTGGGGTCAGGTGTGTGGTGGTGTAGAGCTGCGCTTCTGTATGTCACATAGTGTATGATTAGATTGTGTCTGTCCTCCCTGGGGTCAGGTGTGTGGTGGTGTAGAGCTGCGCTTCTGTATGTCACATAGTGTATGATTAGATTGTGTCTGTCGTCCCTGGGGTCAGGTGTGTGGTGGTGTAGAGCTGCGCTTCTGTATGTCACATAGTGTATGATTAGATTGTGTCTGTCTTCCCTGGGGTCAGGTGTGTGGTGGTGTAGAGCTGCACTTCTGTATGTCACATAGTGTATGATTAGATTGTGTCGTCCCTGGGGTCAGGTGTGTGGTGGTGTAGAGCTGCACTTCTGTATGTCACATAGTGTATGATTAGATTGTGTCTGTCGTCCCTGGGGTCAGGTGTGTGGTGGTGTAGAGCTGCGCTTCTGTATGTCACATAGTGTATGATTAGATTGTGTCGTCCCTGGGGTCAGGTGTGTGGTGGTGTAGAGCTGCGCTTCTGTATGTCACATAGTGTATGATTAGATTGTGTGTGTCGTCCCTGGGGTCAGGTGTGTGGTGGTGTAGAGCTGCACTTCTGTATGTCACATAGTGTATGATTAGATTGTGTCGTTCCTGGGGTCAGGTGTGTGGTAGTGTAGAGCTGTGCTTCTGTATGTCACATAGTGTATGATTAGATTGTGTCGTCCCTGGGGTCAGGTGTGTGGTGGTGTAGAGCTGCACTTCTGTATGTCACATAGTGTATGATTAGATTGTGTCGTTCCTGGGGTCAGGTGTGTGGTAGTGTAGAGCTGTGCTTCTGTATGTCACATAGTGTATGATTAGATTGTGTGTGTCGTCCCTGGGGTCAGGTGTGTGGTGGTGTAGAGCTGCACTTCTGTATGTCACATAGTGTATGATTAGATTGTGTCGTTCCTGGGGTCAGGTGTGTGGTAGTGTAGAGCTGTGCTTCTGTATGTCACATAGTGTATGATTAGATTGTGTCGTCCCTGGGGTCAGGTGTGTGGTGGTGTAGAGCTGAGCTTCTGTATGTCACATAGTGTATGATTAGATTGTGTCGTCCCTGGGGTCAGGTGTGTGGTGGTGTAGAGCTGTGCTTCTGTATGTCACATAGTGTATGATTAGATTGTGACGTCCCTGGGGTCAGGTGTGTGGTGGTGTAGAGCTGCGCTTCTGTATGTCACATAGTGTATGATTAGATTGTGTCTGTCGTCCCTGGGGTCAGGTGTGTGGTGGTGTAGAGCTGCGCTTCTGTTTCTCCACATAGTGTATGATTAGATTGTGTCTGTCGTCCCTGGGGTCAGGTGTGTGGTGGTGTAGAGCTGCGCTTCTGTATGTCACATAGTGTATGATTAGATTGTGTCTGTCGTCCCTGGGGTCAGGTGTGTGGTGGTGTAGAGCTGCGCTTCTGTATGTCACATAGTGTACGATTGGCGGCTGCAAGCGCTGGTTTTATCTATTACACTGACCATAAATAATTAGAATTAGTCCTGGACCATCAATTTAAGATGCCCCTGCAAGTGTCAGGATGTCTCCAGGGTGACACTGCGTACACTATGAGAACCACTGTCACTCGATCCCGCGGATTGGAGCGACATATCGGGTACATTGTGTATAGTGTGCCCATGATATGGGCGCTCCCATGGGTCGCTAGCGACACTCCGTTGGCCCTGCATTGCTGAGTGTGTACCCAGCGAGAGCCGTTTAGTAGAATGATGACGCTTATTGCATGGGTGTGGGTGTAATAAAAGCGTTTGGCTGGTGAGAAGAAAGCTCAGGCCGCTCTCCTCTTACTCTGCTCAATATATTTATCTACAGCGTGATTTATAGTCTCCAGGCTCTTACGTAGGGACGTGTCATAAATTCCGTGGTTACTGTTCCACCATCTAACGTCAGGAAGTTGTTGCCTTACCTTTGAACGCTGCAGAGCAGGCTCCTTGTAATTGAGGTGTTTCTGTCTCCCTCGGGTGCTGCATTCTGGGGATCTTCGGTGGTCGGCTTACAGGTAAGTAGTTGGTGGACTCGCATGGTTCATTTCTTCTCATCTCTGCACTCTTCTCACACTCCATGCAGGGGCCACAGCCGGTTACAGTACATCACGTTACTGCCTGCGTTAGGTTAGCACCAGATGTACAATCGGCAGTGACCGGATCTTGTGTCAGTGCGAGGACAGCCAGGCCTCTATTGGGCGTCATCATTGTATGGCCTCGTGCACAACAATGGTCAGGTGTGTTCTTCCACTAGTGTGAGATGTTAGTAGGTGTCTCTGTGTACATGGGACGGATACTGGATAGTATAATGCACATTCTGCTAACGCCATCCTTTCACTTTACCCATTGTCAGGTGAGTGTGTGCACACGCCTCCGGCCTGTAAATCCGTCACACTGAATTGTGAGTGTTTGTTGTTGTATAGTTGAAACATGAAAAAAAATTGTTTATATATATATATATATTAATAGAGATGAGCAGGTTCGGTTCCATGAGAACTCCGGAATTGGAGAGCGTAGCGAGAGGACGTGTCTGTGCGGGAGGGAAAGTCGGGTGGCGATTATATTGCTGTCTTATGCTGCATCAGTCCAGTGCAGTGGTGCTGTGTTGTGTTGCATCAGTCCAGGTGTGGTGTATTGTGCTGCCGTATATGTCCAGTCACAGTGATGATGTCCTCTGCTGCTGTATAAGTCCAGTCCAGTAGTGCTGTGTTGTCCTGCATCAGTCCAGTGGTGGTGTATTGTGCTGCCGCATATGCCCAGTGGTACTGCCGTATATGCCCAGTGGTACTGCCGCATATGCCCAGTGGTACTGCCGCATATGTCCAGTGGTACTGCCGCATATGTCCAGTGGTACTGCCGCATATGTCCAGTGGTACTGCCGCATATGTCCAGTGGTACTGCCGCATATGTCCAGTGGTACTGCCGCATATGTCCAGTGGTACTGCCGCATATGTCCAGTGGTACTGCCGCATATGTCCAGTGGTACTGCCGCATATGCCCAGTGGTACTGCCGCATATGTCCAGTGGTACTGCCGCATATGTCCAGTGGTACTGCCACATATGCCGCATAAATCCAGTCCAGTGGTACTGCCGTATAAATCCAGTCGGCTGGTGCTGCCATATAAGTTCAGTGGTGCGGTCCTGTGCTGTATATTATTTGCACCAAATAAAGGGGTTATTAATATTTCTCTAACGTCCTAGTGGATGCTGGGGACTCCGTAAGGACCATGGGGAATAGACGGGCTCCGCAGGAGACAGGGTACTTTAAGAAAGAATTAGGTCTGCTGGTGTGCACTGGCTCCTCCCTCTATGTCCCTCCTCCAGACCTCAGTTTGAATTTGTGCCCGGACGAGCTGGGTGCTGTTCAGTGAGCTCTCCTGAGCTTGCTGTAAGAAAGTATTTTGTTTAGGTTTTTTTATTTTCAGGGAGCTCTGCTGCAACAGACTCCCTGCATCGTGGGACTGAGGGGAGAGAAGCAGCCCTACTCTCTGAAGCTAGGTCCTGCTTCTTAGGCTACTGGACACCATTAGCTCCAGAGGGATCGTACGCAGGATCTCACCCTCGTCGTCCGATCCCGGAGCCGCGCCGCCGTCCCCCTCGCAGAGCCGGAAGACAGAAGCCGGGTGAAAGAAGCAAGAAGACTTCGAAATCGGCGGCAGAAGACTCAGTTCTTTACTGAGGTAGCGCACAGCACTGCAGCTGTGCGCCATTGCTCCAAACACACCTCACATACTCCGGTCACTGTAAGGGTGCAGGGCGCAGGGGGGGGGGGGGAGCCCTGGGCAGCAATTGGTACCTCTTTGGCAAAAGTACACATATATATATATAGTTGGGCACTGTATATATGTATGAGCCCCTGCCAAGAAAATGTATATGTAAGCGGAACAGAAGCCCGCCGTCGAGGGGGCGGAGCTTCTTCCTCAGCACTCACCAGCGCCATGTTTTTCTCCACAGCACCGCTGAGAGGAAGCTCCCCAGTCTCTCCCCTGCAGATACACGGTAGAAGAGGGTAAAAAGAGAGGGGGGCACATAATTAGGCGCAAAAATCAATATAAACAGCAGCTACTGGGTTAACATTAAGTTACTGTGTGATTCCTGGGTTAATAGCGCTGGTGTGTGCTGGCATACTCTCTCTCTGTCTCTCCAAAGGGCCTTGTGGGGGAATTGTCTTCAGATGAGCATTCCCTGAGTGTGTGGTGAGTCGGTACGTGTGTGTCGACATGTCTGAGGTAAAAGGCTCCCGTAAGGAGGAGATGGAGCAAATGGGTGTGTGAGGGGTGTCTCCGTCGACAACGCCGACACCTGTTTGGATATGTGTAATTAAGTGCTAAGGTGAATTTATTGCACAAAAGATTAGAGAACAGACAGGAAATCTACCCATGTCTGTCCCTATGTCACAGAGACCTTCAGAGTCTCTCAATGCTCACTATCCAAAATAATACACACTGATATCGACGCGGAGTGTGACTCCAGTGTCGACTACGATAATGCAAAGTTACAGCCAAAATGGCAGGAAAGTATTCAGTATATGATTATTGTAATAAAAGATGATTTGCATATCACTGATGACTCATCTGTCCCTGACACGAGAGCAGGGCCGGACTGGGACTAAAAATAGGCCCTGGCATTTTTGAAGCACACAGGCCCACCTCTGTGACTCCTCCCCTTACTATTCCTGACTCCTCCCACTTAGTCTATGCTCTTACAAATATAATTAATATTCTAACAACATACAAGCGTACATCATTTTCTATTAAAATACACACAACCTGTGGTTGAAGTGGAAATTTTTAAGTGGGGGTATGTAAATGTGAAGTTTCCGCGCTCCGGGAAAGGGGGTGTGGTCACTCAAAAGGGGGCGTGTCCTTCAGTGTAGTTTATCACACCATACACCCCTTATACGCATTATGCACCACGATAGTAGGACCCCTTATACTATCTAGTACTGCTGCCTCTTTCACATTATACCACACAGTATGAGCCAATATTCACATTATAGCACCCGGTATGAGCCGAAATTTACATTATAGCACCCGGTATGAGCCGAAATTTACATTATATGCCCCCAATAGTGCAGTGCCAGATCCACAATTGCCCCCACAGTGCCAGGTATACAAATGCCCCCACAGTGCCAGGTATACAAATGCCCCCACAGTGCCAGGTATACAAATGCCCCCACAGTGCCAGGTATACAAATGCCCCCACAGTGCCAGGTATACAAATGCCCCCACAGTGCCAGGTATACAAATGCCCCCACAGTGCCAGGTATACAAATGCCCCCACAGTGCCAGGTATACAATTGCCCCCACAGTGCCAGGTATACAAATGCCCCCACAGTGCCAGGTATACAATTGCCCCCACAGTGCCAGGTATACAAATGCCCCCACAGTGCCAGGTAAACAATTGCCCCCACAGTGCCAGGTAAACAATTGCCCCCACAGTGCCAGGTATACAAATGCCCCCACAGTGCCAGGTATACAAATGCCCCCACAGTGCCAGGTATACAAATGCCCCCACAGTGCCAGGTATACAAATGCCCCCACAGTGCCAGGTAAACAATTGCCCCCACAGTGCCAGGTAAACAATTGCCCCCACAGTGCCAGGTATACAAATGCCCCCACAGTGCCAGGTATACAAATGCCCCCACAGTGCCAGGTATACAAATGCCCCCACAGTGCCAGGTAAACAATTGCCCCCACAGTGCCAGGTAAACAATTGCCCCCACAGTGCCAGGTATACAAATGCCCCCACAGTGCCAGGTATACAAATGCCCCACAGCAGCCAGTGCTGCAGCTACTTACCGCTGCTGCTGCTGCTGCTGCTCCTCCGGGCTGTGAGGGACGGGGGTGAATCAGGAGAGCAGAGCGCCCGCCAGCGCGGCTGTGTCTGGTGCTGCGGCGGCTTCGTTCAAACCAGCCGCCGGTTCGTGAGCCAATCGGAGCTCGCGGATCGGCGGCTTCTGATTGGCTGTCTTAATAAATATATATATATGATCCGGTCTGAAGATAGACAGTGTCTAGGTCGACCACTATAGGTCGACAGTCACTAGGTCGACATGGATGGAAGGTCAACAGGGTTTCTAGGTCGACATGTGCTAGGTCGACAGATCTAAAGGTCGACATGAGTTTTTCACATTTTTTTTCTTTTTTTGAATTTTTTCATACTTAACGATCCACATGGACTACGATTAGAACGGTAAAGTGTGCCGAGCGAAGCGGTAGCGGAGCGAAGGCACCATGCGAGGGGACGTGGTGCATTAATTTGGGATCCCGGTCACTCTACGAAGAAAACGACACAAAAAATAATAATCCTCATGTGGACCTTTAGACCTGTCGACCTAGCACACGTCGACCTAGAAACCCTGTTGACCTTCCATCCATGTCGACCTAGTGACTGTTGACCTATAGTGGTCGACCTAAACATTGTCGACCTAGACACTGTCGATTTGATGAACCACACCCATATATAAAACATGCCCAAAGAGGCATTAGTCTACTGGGTTCTAGAGTCAACGCTATGTCGATTTCTGCTTGACGTGTCCTGTAGAATATGCAATGGACAGGTGATGCCGACTTAAGAGGCACATGGAAGGCTGAGGATTGTGTGGAGAAAGGTTCTCGGACCTGGTCTCCACAGCTATAGCTGGTAATTCTGATCTTTTGCCTTATATTCCTGCACAGCCTAGGAAAGCACGACATTATCAAATGCAGCCTTTCGATCACAAAGAAACAAGAAAGTCCGAGGTGCGTCCTTTCTTGCCAGAGGCAGGGGCAGAGAAAAGAAGCTGCACAACACAGCTAGTTCCCAGGAACAGAAGTCCTCCCCGGCCTCAACAAAATCCACCACATGTCGCTGGGGTTCCACAGGCGGAGCTAGGCCCGGTGGGGGCACGTCTTCGTAATTTCAGCCACAAGTGGGTTCACTCCCTGTTAGATCCCTGGGCAATAAATATTGTGTCTCAGGGATACTAGCTGGACTTTGAGGAGATGCCCCCTCACCGACGGCCCTGCCGGCTTCCCCCCACGAGAGGGAAACAGTGTTAACTGCAATTCACAAATTGTATCTTCAACAGGTGGTGGTCAAGGTTCCCCTCCTTCAACAAGGAGGGGGTTATTATTCGACCATGTTGTAGTCCCGAAACCGGACGGTTCGGTCAGACCCATATTGAATTTAAAATCCCTGAACATATACCTGAAAGGGTTCAAGTTCAAGATGGAATCGCTAAGAGCGGTCATCGCAAGCCTGAAAGGGGCAGATTTTATGGTGTCTCTGGACATAAAGGAGGCATACCTTCATGTCCCCATTTATCCACCTCATCAGGCGTACCTCAGATTTGTGGTACAGGATTGTCATTACCAATTTCAGACGTTGCCGTTGGTCTCTCCATGGCCCCGAGAATCTTCACCAAGGTAATGGCGGAAATGATGGTGCTCCTGCGGAAGCAAGGTGTGTCAATTATCCCGCACTGGGACGATCTCCTCATAAAAACGAGATCAAGAGAGCAGTTGCTGAACAGTGTATCACTTTCTCTGGAAGTGTAACGGCAACACGGCTGGATTCTAAATATTCCAAAGTCGCAGTTGGTTCTTACGGCTCATCTGCCTTTCCGAGGCATGTTTCTAGACACAGACCAGAAAAGGGTTTATCTCCCGATAGAGAGAGCTCAGGAGCTCATGACACTGGTCAGGAACCTGTTAAAACCAAAACAGGTGTCAGTGCATCACTGCACTGGAGTACTGGGAAGGATGGTGGCATCATACGAGGCCATTCCCTTCGGCAGGTTCCATGCGAGGACCTTTCAATGGGACTTACTGGACAAGTGGTCCGGATCACATCTTCAGATGCATCGGTTAATCACCCTATCCCCCAGGGCCAGGGTGTCTCTCCTGTGGTTGCTGCAGAGTGCTCATCTTCTCGAGGGACGCAGATTTGGCATTCAGGACTGGATCCTGGTGACCACAGATGCAAGCCTCCGAGGGTGGGGAGCAGTCACACAGGGAAAAAAGTTCCAAGGTCTGTGGGCAAGTCAGGAGACTTGCCTTCACATCAACATCCTGGAACTAAGGGCCGTATGCAACGCCCTACGTCAAGCGGAGACCCTGCTTCGCGACCAACCGGTTCTGATTCAGTCAGAAGCCACCAGAATTCTTCGCTGGGTGGAGAATCACGTAAGCGCACTGTCAGCAGTGTTCATCCTGGGAGTGGACAACTGGGAAGCAGACTTCCTCAGCAGGCACGACCTCCACCCGGGAGAGTGGGGACTTCATCAAGAAGTCTTCACACAGATTGCAAGTCGTGGGAACAGATACAGGTGGACATGATGGCATCCCGCCTTAACAAAAAACTACAGAGGTATTGCGCCAGGTCATGAGACCCTCAGGCGATAGCTGTGGATGCACTGGTGACACCGTGGGTGTTCCAGTTGGTCTATGTATTTCCTCCTCTTCCTCTCATACCCAAGGTGCTGAGGATAATAAGAAAAAGAGGAGTGAGAACAATACTCATTGTTCCGGATTGGCCAAGAAGGACTTGGTATCCAGATCTGCAAGAAATGCTCAGAGGACCCGTGGCCTCTTCCTCTAAGACAGGACCTGTTGCAACAGGGGCCCTGTCGGTTCCAAGACTTACCGCGGCTGCGTTTGACGGCATGGCGGTTGAACGCCGGATCCTAGCAGAAAAGGGCATTCCGGATGAGGTCATTCCTACGCGGATAAAGGCTAGGAAGGACGTGACAGCTAAACATTATCACCGTATATGGCGAAAATATGTTTCTTGGTGTGAGGCCAAAAATGCTCCTACAGAGGAATTCCAGCTGGGCCGTTTCCTTCACTTCCTACAGTCAGGAGTGAATTTGGGCCTAAAATTGGGTTCCATTAAGGTCCAGATTTCGGCCCTATCCATTTTCTTTCAAAAAGAGTTGGCTTCTCTACCAGAACTTCAGACGTTGGTAAAGGGGAGTGCTGCATATTCAGCCTCCTTTTGTGCCTCCAGTGGCACCTTGGGATCTTAACGTGGTGTTGAGTTTCCTGAAATCACACTGGTTTGAACCACTTAAAGCGGTGGAGTTAAAATATCTCACGTGGAAAGTGGTCGTGCTATTAGCCTTGGCTTCGGCTAGGCGTGTGTCAGAATTAGCGGCTTTGTCACATAAAAGCCCCTATCTGGTTTTCCATATGGATAGAGCAGAATTGCGGACCCGTCCACAAGTTCTGTCAAAAGTGGTGTCATCTTTTCATATGAACCAACCTATTGTGGTGCCTGCGGCTACTCGTGACTTGGAGGATTCAGAGTTACTGGATGTGGTCAGGGCTTTGAAGGTTTATGTAGCCAGAACGGCTAGAGTCAGGAAAACGGAGTCACTGTTTATCCTGTATGCATCCAACAAGCTGGGTGCTCCTGCTTCAAAGCAAACTATTGCTCGCTGGATCTGTAACACGATTCAGCAGGCTCATTCTGCGGCTGGATTGCCGCTGCCAAAATCAGTTAAGGCTCATTCCACTACGAAGGTGGGCTCTTCTTGGGCGGCTGCCCGAGGGGTCTCGGCATTACAGCTTTGCCGAGCAGCTACTTGGTCAGGTTCAAACACCTTTGCAAAGTTCTACAAGTTTGATACCCTGGCTGAGGAGGACCTTGAGTTTGCCCATTCGGTGCTGCAGAGTCATCCGCACTCTCCCGCCCGTTTGGGAGCTTTGGTATAATCCCCATGGTCCTTACGGAGTCCCCAGCATCCACTAGGATGTTAGAGAAAATAAGATTTTACTTACAGGTAAATCTATTTCTCGTAGTCCGTAGTGGATGCTGGGCGCCCGTCCCAAGTGCGGATTGTCTGCATTACTTGTATATAGTTATTGCTTAAATAAGGGTTGTGTTTGGTTGCATCAGGGTTGATCTGATGCTCCGTTATTGTTGTTCATACTGTTAACTGGGTATAGTATCACGAGTTATACGGTGTGATTGGTGTGACTGGTATGAGTCTTACCCTGGATTCCAAAATCCTTTCCTTGTACTGTCAGCTCTTCCGGGCACAGTTTCTCTAACTGAGGTCTGGAGGAGGGGCATAGAGGGAGGAGCCAATGCACACCAGTATCCAAATTCTTTCTTAAAGTGCCCATGTCTCCTGCGGAGCCCGTCTATTCCCCATGGTCCTTACGGAGTCCCCAGCATCCACTACGGACTACGAGAAATAGATTTACCGGTAAATAAAATCTTATTTTAATCCAGATGATTTTTACAGGGTTTGCCCTGTGTGGTGTAGGGGTACGCTCTCCTGTGCCGCATATTGTTATATAACTCCAGAAAAATAATGGAGAACAAAAATTTGGAAGATAAAATAGGGAAAGATCAAGAACCACTTCCTCCTCCTGCTGCTGGCGCTGCTGTTGTTGCTGCTGGGAGTCGATAGTCATCCCAGAGGGGAAGTCGGAAGACCACTTGTACTACTTCCAG
Source organism: Pseudophryne corroboree (assembly GCF_028390025.1). Lineage (NCBI taxonomy): Eukaryota > Metazoa > Chordata > Amphibia > Anura > Myobatrachidae > Pseudophryne > Pseudophryne corroboree. Next base: position 842,942,372 of record NC_086449.1, read on the forward strand.
TAAGCAATTGACTGTCCAACAGTCCTTTGCGAGGAAGATGAAATATCACAGCAGTCATCCTACTGCAAAGCGGATAACTGAGGCCTTGGCAGCTATGTTGGTGTTAGACGTATGTCCGGTATCCGCCATTAGTGCAGTGGGACTGCAGTGCCACTCCTAGATGGGCCAGGTGTTTGTGCCGCACACTTGTGTCACTTAGCTTAGTCATACAGCCACCTTGGTGCAACCTTGTAGCCTAAAAACAATATTGTGAGGTGTGAGGTGTTCAGAATAGACTGGAAATGAGTGGAAATGAATGTTATTGAGGTTAATAATACAGTAGGAGCAAAATTACCCCCAAATTCTGTGATTTTAGCTGTTTTTAGTTTTTTGTTTTTTTTTTTTTTTTTTTTTTAAAAATCATCCAGATCCAAAACACGAAAAGTTCCCGCCGCACATCTCTATATATTATATGATATCTATGAGGACAGGTCGCTGTCACAGCTCTGGAGTGTCAGCTCTTGTGTACACAGTGTAACGTAGGAGTTGATAATGAAATGAAAGGAAATCTACCACGGTGCTCTGATTGTGTGAATGTGAACGACTGACGCTGTCCTGGCATTCATGCTGTGTCCCTGGTAACTATTCATGTGGCACCTGTGCAGGAGAAGTGGTTAAAATACCGCAGTCAGGATCCTGGCGGTCACAGTACTGCCACCGAAATCCCAACAGGCGGTGAAACGCCGCCGCTAGAATACCGGTGACACAGGCACACACAGAGGGAGATTATAACCTGTGGCGAGCGCAACGAGCCCGTAAGCGGATTTCTAGCGCTCACCCCGCTGTCGGCATTCTAGCAGATGGAATCCCGCTGTCAGGATCATGACTACCAGCATTTTGTCCGCCGGCAGAACTTCACGCGTCATTACTTCTGCTCCATACAATACACTTCCGAACCAACCATAGGGAGCAATGAAGGTCCGTCTTCTTTATGTGACAGCAGGCTGTGTGCCAGGCTTTCCTGAGAGTGTATAGTGCCAGGTGTGGGGTACAGGCAATGCCCGCTGGCTGCTCCCTACACACAGGACAGTCTTCTATATGTGACCGCAGGCTGTGTGCCAGGCTTTCCTGAGAGTGTATAGTGCCAGGTGTGGAATACGGGCAATGCCCGCTGGCTGCTACCTGTACACAGTACAGTCTTCTATATGTGACAGCAGGCTGTGTGCCAGGCTTTCCTGAGAGTGTATAGTGTCAGGTGTGGAGTACGGGCAATGCCCGCTGGCTGCTACCTGTACACAGGACAGTCTTTTATATGTGACAGCAGGCTGTGTGCCAGGCTTTCCTGAGAGTGTATAGTGCCAGGTGTGGAGTACAGGTAATGCCCGCTGGCTGCTACCTGTACACAGGACAGTCTTCTATATGTGACAGCAGGCTGTGTGCCAGGCTTTCCTGAGAATGTATAGTGCCAGGTGTGGAATACAGGCAATGCCCGCTGGCTGCTACCTGTACACAGGACAGTCTTCTATATGTGACCGCAGGCTGTGTGCCAGGCTTTCCTGAGAGTGTATAGTGCCAGGTGTGGAACACAGGCAATGCCCGCTGGCTGCTACCTACACACAGGACAGTCTTCTATATGTGACCGCACGCAGGCTGTGTGCCAGGCTTTCCTGAGAGTGTATAGTGCCAGGTGTGGAATAAGGGCAATGCCCGCTGGCTGCTACCTACACACAGGACAGTCTTCTATATGTGACCGCAGGCTGTGTGCCAGGCTTTCCTGAGAGTGTATAGTGCCAGGTGTGGAATACAGGCAATGCCCGCTGGCTGCTACCTGTACACAGGACAGTCTTCTATATGTGACCGCAGGCTGTGTGCCAGGCTTTCCTGAGAGTGTATAGTGCCAGGTGTGGAACACAGGCAATGCCCGCTGGCTGCTACCTACACACAGGACAGTCTTCTATATGTGACCGCAGGCTGTGTGCCAGGCTTTCCTGAGAGTGTATAGAGCCAGGTGTGGAGTACAGGCAATGCCTGCTGGCTGCTACCTGTACACAGGACAGTCTTCTATATGTGACAGCAGGCTGTGTGCCAGGCTTTCCTGAGAGTGTATAGTGCCAGGTGTGGAGTACAGGCAATGCCCGCTGGCTGCTACCTGTACACAGGACAGTCTTCTATATGTGACAGCAGGATGTGTGCCAGGCTTTCCTGAGAGTGTATAGTGCCAGGTGTGGAGTACAGGCAATGCCCGCTGGCTGCTACCTACACACAGGACAGTCTTCTATATGTGACAGCAGGCTGTGTGCCAGGCTTTCCTGAGAGTGTATAGTGCCAGGTGTAGAGTACAAGTAATGCCCGCTGGCTGCTACCTGTATACAGGACAGTCTTCTATATGTGACAGCAGGCTGTGTGCCAGGCTTTCCGGAGAGTGTATAGTGCCAGGTGTGGAGTACAGGCAATGCCCGCTGGCTGCTACCTACACACAGGACAGTCTTCTATATGTGACAGCAGGCTGTGTGCCAGGCTTTCCTGAGAGTGTATAGTAGAGATGAGCGGGTTCGGTTCCTCGGAATCCGAACCCGCCCGAACTTCAGCTTTTTTTACACGGATCCGAGCGATTTGGATCTTCCCGCCTTGCTCGGTTAACCCGAGCGCGCCCGAACGTCATCATGACGCTGTCGGATTCTCGCGAGGCTCGGATTCTATCACGAGACTCGGATTCTATATAAGGAGCCGCGCGTCGCCGCCATTTTCACACGTGCATTGAGATTGATAGGGAGAGGACGTGGCTGGCGTCCTCTCCATTTAGATTAGAAGAGAGAGTGAGATTGAGACAGAGACACTTGATTTACTGGAGTTTAGGAGTACTAGAGAGTGCAGAGTTTACTAGTGACTGACCACTGACCAGTGACCACCAGTGCAGTTTTATTTAATATAATCCGTTCTCTGCCTGAAAAAAACGATACACAGTGACTCAGTCACATACCATATCTGTGCTCAGCCCAGTGTGCTGCATCATCTATGTATAATATCTGACTGTGCTCACACAGCTTAATTGTGGGGGAGACTGGGGAGCAGTTATAGGTTATAGCAGGAGCCAGGAGTACATATTATTAAAATTAAACCGTGCACACTTTTGCTGCAGGAGTGCCACTGCCAGTGTGACTGACCAGTGACCTGACCACACTGACCACCAGTATAGTATACTATATTGTGATTGCCTGAAAAAGTTAAACACTCGTCGTGTGACTTGTGTGGTGTTTTTTTATTCTATAAAAAACTCATTCTGCTGACAGACAGTGTCCAGCAGGTCCGTCATTATATAATATATACCTGTCCGGCTGCAGTAGTGATATATATATATTTTTTATATCATTATTTATCATCCAGTCGCAGCAGACACAGTACGGTAGTTCACGGCTGTAGCTACCTCTGTGTCGGCACTCGGCAGTCCATCCATAATTGTATACCACCTATCCGTGTTTTTTTTTTTTCTTCTTTATACATACTACATCTCATTATCATCCAGTCTATATTAGCAGCAGACACAGTACAGTACGGTAGTCCACGGCTGTAGCTACCTCTGTGTCGGCACTCGGCAGTCCATCCATAATTGTATACCACCTACCCGTGGTTTTTTTTTCTTTCTTCTTTATACATACTACATCTCATTATCATCCAGTCTATATTAGCAGCAGACACAGTACAGTACGGTAGTCCACGGCTGTAGCTACCTCTGTGTCGGCACTCGGCAGTCCATCCATAATTGTATACCACCTACCCGTGGTTTTTTTTTCTTTCTTTATACATACTACATCTCATTATCATCCAGTCTATATTAGCAGCAGACACAGTACAGTACGGTAGTCCACGGCTGTAGCTACCTCTGTGTCGGCACTCGGCAGTCCATCCATAATTGTATACCACCTACCCGTGGTTTTTTTTTCTTTCTTCTTTATACATACATACTACATCTCTTTATCAACCAGTCTATATTAGCAGCAGACACAGTACGGTAGTCCACGGCTGTAGCTACCTCTGTGTCGGCACTCGGCAGTCCGTCCATAATTGTATACCACCTACCCGTGGTTTTTTTTTTCTTTCTTCTTTATACATACATACTACATCTCTTTATCAACCAGTCTATATTAGCAGCAGACACAGTACAGTACGGTAGTCCACGGCTGTAGCTACCTCTGTGTCGGCACTCGGCAGTCCATCCATACTTGTATACTAGTATCCATCCATCTCCATTGTTTACCTGAGGTGCCTTTTAGTTGTGCCTATTAAAATATGGAGAACAAAAATGTTGAGGTTCCAAAATTAGGGAAAGATCAAGATCCACTTCCACCTCGTGCTGAAGCTGCTGCCACTAGTCATGGCCGAGACGATGAAATGCCAGCAACGTCGTCTGCCAAGGCCGATGCCCAATGTCATAGTACAGAGCATGTCAAATCCAAAACACCAAATATCAGTAAAAAAAGGACTCCAAAACCTAAAATAAAATTGTCGGAGGAGAAGCGTAAACTTGCAAATATGCCATTTACCACACGGAGTGGCAAGGAACGGCTGAGGCCCTGGCCTATGTTCATGGCTAGTGGTTCAGCTTCACATGAGGATGGAAGCACTCAGCCTCTCGCTAGAAAAATGAAAAGACTCAAGCTGGAAAAAGCACAGCAAAGAACTGTGCGTTCTTCGAAATCCCAAATCCACAAGGAGAGTCCAATTGTGTCGGTTGCGATGCCTGACCTTCCCAACACTGGACGTGAAGAGCATGCGCCTTCCACCATTTGCACGCCCCCTGCAAGTGCTGGAAGGAGCACCCGCAGTCCAGTTCCTGATAGTCAGATTGAAGATGTCACTGTTGAAGTACACCAGGATGAGGAGGATATGGGTGTTGCTGGCGCTGGGGAGGAAATTGACCAGGAGGATTCTGATGGTGAGGTGGTTTGTTTAAGTCAGGCACCCGGGGAGACACCTGTTGTCCGTGGGAGGAATATGGCCGTTGACATGCCTGGTGAAAATACCAAAAAAATCAGCTCTTCGGTGTGGAAGTATTTCACCAGAAATGCGGACAACATTTGTCAAGCCGTGTGTTCCCTTTGTCAAGCTGTAATAAGTAGGGGTAAGGACGTTAACCACCTCGGAACATCCTCCCTTATACGTCACCTGCAGCGCATTCATAATAAGTCAGTGACAAGTTCAAAAACTTTGGCCGACAGCGGAAGCAGTCCACTGACCAGTAAATCCCTTCCTCTTGTAACCAAGCTCACGCAAACCACCCCACCAACTCCCTCAGTGTCAATTTCCTCCTTCCCCAGGAATGCCAATAGTCCTGCAGGCCATGTCACTGGCAATTCTGATGATTCCTCTCCTGCCTGGGATTCCTCCGATGCATCCTTGCGTGTAACGCCTACTGCTGCTGGCGCTGCTGTTGTTGCTGCTGGGAGTCGATGGTCATCCCAGAGGGGAAGTCGTAAGCCCACTTGTACTACTTCCAGTAAGCAATTGACTGTTCAACAGTCCTTTGCGAGGAAGATGAAATATCACAGCAGTCATCCTGCTGCAAAGCGGATAACTGAGTCCTTGACAACTATGTTGGTGTTAGACGTGCGTCCGGTATCCGCCGTTAGTTCACAGGGAACTAGACAATTTATTGAGGCAGTGTGCCCCCGTTACCAAATACCATCTAGGTTCCACTTCTCTAGGCAGGCGATACCGAGAATGTACACGGACGTCAGAAAAAGACTCACCAGTGTCCTAAAAAATGCAGTTGTACCCAATGTCCACTTAACCACGGACATGTGGAGCAGGGCAGGGTCAGGACTATATGACTGTGACAGCCCACTGGGTAGATGTATGGACTCCCGCCGCAAGAACAGCAGCGGCGGCACCAGTAGCAGCATCTCGCAAACGCCAACTCTTTCCTAGACAGGCTACGCTTTGTATCACCGGTTTCCAGAATACGCACACAGCTGAAAACCTCTTACGGCAACTGAGGAAGATCATCGCGGAATGGCTTACCCCAATTGGACTCTCCTGTGGATTTGTGGCATCGGACAACGCCAGCAATATTGTGTGTGCATTAAATATGGGCAAATTCCAGCACGTCCCATGTTTTGCACATACCTTGAATTTGGTGGTGCAGAATTTTTTAAAAAACGACAGGGGCGTGCAAGAGATGCTGTCGGTGGCCAGAAGAATTGTGGGACACTTTCGGCGTACAGGCACCACGTACAGAAGACTGGAGCACCACCAAAAACTACTGAACCTGCCCTGCCATCATCTGAAGCAAGAAGTGGTAACGAGGTGGAATTCAACCCTCTATATGCTTCAGAGGTTGGAGGAGCAGCAAAAGGCCATTCAAGCCTATACAATTGAGCACGATATAGGAGGTGGAATGCACCTGTCTCAAGCGCAGTGGAGAATGATTTCAACGTTGTGCAAGGTTCTGATGCCCTTTGAACTTGCCACACGTGAAGTCAGTTCAGACACTGCCAGCCTGAGTCAGGTCATTCCCCTCATCAGGCTTTTGCAGAAGAAGCTGGAGACATTGAAGGAGGAGCTAACACGGAGCGATTCCGCTAGGCATGTGGGACTTGTGGATGGAACCCTTAATTCGCTTAACAAGGATTCACGGGTGGTCAATCTGTTGAAATCAGAGCACTACATTTTGGCCACCATGCTCGATCCTAGATTTAAAGCCTACCTTGGATCTCTCTTTCCGGCAGACACAAGTCTGCTGGGGTTGAAAGACCTGCTGGTGAGAAAATTGTCAAGTCAAGCGGAACGCGACCTGTCAACATCTCCTCCTTCACATTCTCCCGCAACTGGGGGTGCGAGGAAAAGGCTCAGAATTCCGAGCCCACCCGCTGGCGGTGATGCAGGGCAGTCTGGAGCGACTGCTGATGCTGACATCTGGTCCGGACTGAAGGACCTGACAACGATTACGGACATGTCGTCTACTGTCACTGCATATGATTCTCTCAACATTGAAAGAATGGTGGAGGATTATATGAGTGACCGCATCCAAGTAGGCACGTCACACAGTCCGTACTTATACTGGCAGGAAAAAGAGGCAATTTGGAGGCCCTTGCACAAACTGGCTTTATTCTACCTAAGTTGCCCTCCCACAAGTGTGTACTCCGAAAGAGTGTTTAGTGCCGCCGCTCACCTTGTCAGCAATCGGCGTACGAGGTTACATCCAGAAAATGTGGAGAAGATGATGTTCATTAAAATGAATTATAATCAATTCCTCCGCGGAGACATTGACCAGCAGCAATTGCCTCCACAAAGTACACAGGGAGCTGAGATGGTGGATTCCAGTGGGGACGAATTGATAATCTGTGAGGAGGGGGATGTACACGGTGATATATCGGAGGGTGATGATGAGGTGGACATCTTGCCTCTGTAGAGCCAGTTTGTGCAAGGAGAGATTAATTGCTTCTTTTTTGGGGGGGGTCCAAACCAACCCGTCATATCAGTCACAGTCGTGTGGCAGACCCTGTCACTGAAATGATGGGTTGGTTAAAGTGTGCATGTCCTGTTTATACAACATAAGGGTGGGTGGGAGGGCCCAAGGACAATTCCATCTTGCACCTCTTTTTTCTTTTATTTTTCTTTGCGTCATGTGCTGTTTGGGGAGGGTTTTTTGGAAGGGCCATCCTGCGTGACACTGCAGTGCCACTCCTAGATGGGCCAGGTGTTTGTGTCGGCCACTAGGGTCGCTTATCTTACTCACACAGTCAGCTACCTCATTGCGCCTCTTTTTTTCTTTGCGTCATGTGCTGTTTGGGGAGGGTTTTTTGGAAGGGACATCCTGCGTGACACTGCAGTGCCACTCCTAGATGGGCCCGGTGTTTGTGTCGGCCACTAGGGTCGCTTATCTTACTCACACAGTCAGCTACCTCATTGCGCCTCTTTTTTTCTTTGCGTCATGTGCTGTTTGGGGAGGGTTTTTTGGAAGGGACATCCTGCGTGACACTGCAGTGCCACTCCTAGATGGGCCCGGTGTTTGTGTCGGCCACTAGGGTCGCTTATCTTACTCACACAGCGACCTCGGTGCAAATTTTAGGACTAAAAATAATATTGTGAGGTGTGAGGTATTCAGAATAGACTGAAAATGAGTGGAAATTATGGTTTTTGAGGTTAATAATACTTTGGGATCAAAATGACCCCCAAATTCTATGATTTAAGCTGTTTTTTAGGGTTTTTTGAAAAAAACACCCGAATCCAAAACACACCCGAATCCGACAAAAAAAATTCGGTGAGGTTTTGCCAAAACGCGGTCGAACCCAAAACACGGCCGCGGAACCGAACCCAAAACCAAAACACAAAACCCGAAAAATTTCCGGCGCTCATCTCTAGTGTATAGTGCCAGGTGTGGAATACGGGCAATGCCCGCTGGCTGCTACCTGTACACAGGACAGTCTTCTATATGTGACAGCAGGCTGTGTGCCAGGCTTTCCTGAGAGTGTATAGTGCCTAGTGATGAGCGGGTTCGGTTTCCGAGAAACCGAACCCCCCCCGAACTTTACCCTTTTTACACGGGTCCGAGCCATACTCTGATTCTCCCGTATGGCTCGGCTAACCCGAGCGGGCCCGAACGTCATCATCCCGCTGTCGGATTCTCGCGAGATTCGGATTCTATATAAGCAGCCGCGCGTCGCCGCCATTTTCACTCGTGCATTGGAGATGATAGGGAGAGGACGTGGCTGGCGTCCTCTCCGTTTATTGTAGAAGTTGATTCGTTTACTTTATTTCTTAATTGTGGGAAGGATTGGGGAGCAGCTGTTAGGAGGAGTACAGTGCAGAGTTTTGCTGATAAGTGACCACCAGTTTTTTTTATCCGTTCTCTGCCTGAAAAAAACGCTCCATACCATATCTGTGCTCAGTGTGCTGCATGATATATCTGTGCTGAGTGCTCACACTGCTTAATTGTGGGGACTGGGGAGCAGCTATAGCAGGAGTACAGTGCAGAGTTTTGCTGACAGTGACCACCAGTATACATTGTCTGCCTGAAAAACACTCCATATCTGTGCTCAGTGTGCTGCTTTATTGTGGGGACTGGGGACCACCAGTATAATTAATATTATATAGGAGTAGTACAGTGCAGAGTGCACTGCTGTACCTACCTCTGTGTCGTCACTCGTCATCCATTAAGTATACTATCCATCTACATTGTATACCTGTGGTGCATTTTTTTAGACTAGTTTAGCAGTTTGCTGACAGTGTCCACCAGTATACTATATATAGCAGTACGGTAGGCCACTGCTGTACCTACCTCTGTGTCGTCACTCGTCATCCATTAAGTATACTATCCATCTACATTCTATACCTATAGTGCATTTTAGTTTTGCACAGTAAATATAGTAGTAGGCCATTGCTATTGATACTGGCATATAATTCCACACATTAAAAAATGGAGAACAAAAATGTGGAGGTTAAAGGGAAAGATCAAGATCCACTTCCACCTTGTGCTGAAGCTGCTGCCACTAGTCATGGCCGAGACGATGAAATGCCATCAAAGTCGTCTGCCAATGCCGATGCCCAATGTCATAGTAGAGAGCATGTAAAATCCAAAACACAAAAGTTCAGTAAAATGACCCAAAAATCAAAATTAAAAGCGTCTGAGGAGAAGCGTAAACTTGCCAATATGCCATTTACGACACGGAGTGGCAAGGAACGGCTGAGGCCCTGGCCTATGTTCATGGCTAGTGGTTCAGCTTCACATGAGGATGGAAGCACTCATCCTCTCGCTAGAAAAAAGAAAAGACTTAAGCTGGCAAAAGCACAGCAAAGAATTGTGCGTTCTTCAAAATCCCAAATCCCCAAGGAGAGTCCAATTGTGTCGGTTGCGATGCCTGACCTTCCCAACACTGGACGGGAAGAGCTTGCGCCTTCCACCATTTGCACGCCCCCTGCAAGTGCTGGAAGGAGCACCCGCAGTCCAGTTCCTGATAGTCAGATTGAAGATGTCAGTGTTGAAGTACACCAGGATGAGGAGGATATGGGTGTTGCTGGCGCTGAGGAGGAAATTGACAAGGAGGATTCTGATGGTGAGGTGGTTTGTTTAAGTCAGGCACCCGGGGAGACACCTGTTGTCCGTGGGAGGAATATGGCCCTTGACATGCCTGGTCAAAATACAAAAAAAATCAGCTCTTCGGTGTGGAATTATTTCAACACAAATGCGGACAACAGGTGTCAAGCCGTGTGTTGCCTTTGTCAAGCTGTAATAAGTAGGGGTAAGGACATTAACCACCTCGGAACATCCTCCCTTATACGTCACCTGCAGCGCATTCATCATAAGTCAGTGACAAGTTCAAAAACTTTGGGTGACAGCGGAAGCAGTCCACTGACCAGTAAATCCCTTCCTCTTGTAACCAAGCTCCTGCAAACCACCCCACCAACTCCCTCAGTGTCAATTTTCTCGTTACCCAGGAAAGCCAATAGTCCTGCAGGCCATGTCACTGGCAATTCTGACGAGTCCTCTGCTGCCTGGGATTCCTCCGATGCATCCTTGAGTGTAACGCCTACTGCTGCTGGCGCTGCTGTTGTTGCTGCTGGGAGTCGATCGTCATCCCAGAGGGGAAGTCGGAAGACCACTTGTACTACTTCCAGTAAGCAATTGACTGTCCAACAGTCCTTTGCGAGGAAGATGAAATATCACAGCAGTCATCCTGCTGCAAAGCGGATAACTGAGGCCTTGGCAGCCTGGGCGGTGAGAAACGTGGTTCCGGTATCCATCGTTAATTCAGAGCCAACTAGAGACTTGATTGAGGTACTGTGTCCCCGGTACCAAATACCATCTAGGTTCCATTTCTCTAGGCAGGCGATACCGAAAATGTACACAGACCTCAGAAAAAGACTCACCAGTGTCCTAAAAAATGCAGTTGTACCCAATGTCCACTTAACCACGGACATGTGGACAAGTGGAGCAGGGCAGACTCAGGACTATATGACTGTGACAGCCCACTGGGTAGATGTATTGCCTCCCGCAGCAAGAACAGCAGCGGCGGCACCAGTATCAGCATCTCGCAAACGCCAACTCGTTCCTAGGCAGGCTACGCTTTGTATCACCGCTTTCCAGAATAGGCACACAGCTGAAAACCTCTTACGGCAACTGAGGAAGATCATCGCAGAATGGCTTACCCCAATTGGACTCTCCTGGGGATTTGTGACATCGGACAACGCCAGCAATATTGTGCGTGCATTACATCTGGGCAAATTCCATCACGTCCCATGTTTTGCACATACCTTGAATTTGGTGGTGCAGAATTATTTAAAAAACTAGAGGGGCGTGCAAGAGATGCTGTCGGTGGCCAGAAGAATTGCGGCACACTTTCGGCGTACAGGCACCACGTACAGAAGACTGGAGCACCACCAAAAACGCCTGAACCTGCCCTGCCATCATCTGAAGCAAGAAGTGGTAACGAGGTGGAATTCAACCCTCTATATGCTTCAGAGGTTGGAGGAGCAGCAAAAGGCCATTCAAGCCTATACAACTGAGCACGATATAGGAGGTGGAATGCACCTGTCTCAAGCGCAGTGGAGAATGATTTCAACGTTGTGCAAGGTTCTGCAACCTTTTGAACTTGCCACACGTGAAGTCAGTTCAGACACTGCCAGCCTGAGTCAGGTCATTCCCCTCATCAGGCTTTTGCAGAAGAAGCTGGAGACATTGAAGGAGGAGCTAAAACAGAGCGATTCCGCTAGGCATGTGGGACTTGTGGATGGAGCCCTTCATTCGCTTAACCAGGATTCACGGGTGGTCAATCTGTTGAAATCAGAGCACTACATTTTGGCCACCGTGCTCGATCCTAGATTTAAAACCTACGTTGTATCTCTCTGAACCTCTGCAGACTTGTGTCTGCCGGAAAAAGACCTGCTGGTGAGAAAATTGTCAAGTCAAGCGGAACGTGACCTGTCAACATCTCCTCCTTCACATTCTCCCGCAACTGGGGGTGCGAGGAAAAGGCTAAGAATTCCGAGCCCACCCGCTGGCGGTGATGCAGGGCAGTCTGGAGCGACTGCTGATGCTGACATCTGGTCCGGACTGAAGGACCTGCCAACGATTACTGACATGTCGTCTACTGTCACTGCATATGATTCTCTCACCATTGAAAGAATGGTGGAGGATTATATGAGTGACCGCATCCAAGTAGGCACGTCAGACAGTCCGTACGTATACTGGCAGGAAAAAGAGGCAATTTGGAGGCCCTTGCACAAACTGGCTTTATTCTACCTAAGTTACCCTCCCTCCAGTGTGTACTCCGAAAGAGTGTTTAGTGCAGCCGCTCACCTTGTCAGCAATCGGCGTACGAGGTTACTTCCAGAAAATGTGGAGAAGATGTTCATTAAAATTAATTATAATCAATTCCTCCGTGGAGACATTCACCAGCAGCAATTGCCTCCAGAAAGTACACGGGGACCTGAGATGGTGGATTCCAGTGGGGACGAATTAATAATCTGTGAGGAGGGGGATGTACACAGTGAAAGGGGTGAGGAATCGGAGGATGATGATGAGGTGGACATCTTGCCTCTGTAGAGCCAGTTTGTGCAAGGAGAGATTGATTGCTTCTTTTTTGGTGGGGGCCCAAACCAACCCGTCATTTCAGTCACAGTCGTGTGGCAGACCCTGTCACTGAAATGATGGGTTCGTTAAAGTGTGCATGTCCTGTTTATACAACATAAGGGTGGGTGGGAGGGCCCAAGGACAATTCCATCTTGCACCTCTTTTTTTTTTCTTTCATTTTTCTTTGCATCATGTGCTGTCTGGGGAGTATTTTTTTGAAGGGCCATCCTGCCTGACACTATAGTGCCACTCCTAGATGGGCCAGGTGTTTGTGTCGGCCACCTGTGTCGCATAGCTTAGTCACACAGCCACCTTGGTGCGCCTCTTTTTTTCTTTGCATCATGTGCTGTTTGGGGAGTATTTTTTTGAAGGGCCATCCTGCCTGACACTATAGTGCCACTCCTAGATGGGCCAGGTGTTTGTGTCGGCCACCTGTGTCGCATAGCTTAGTCACACAGCCACCTTGGTGCGCCTCTTTTTTTCTTTGCATCATGTGCTGATTGGGGACAATTTTTTGGAAGGGCCATTTTGTCTTGATTGACACTGCAGTGCCACTCCTAGATGGGCCAGGTGTTTGTGTCGGCCACTTGTGTTGCTTAGCTTCGTCACACAGCCACCTTGGTGCGCCTCTTTTTTTCTTTGCATCATGTGCTGTTTGGGGAGTATTTTTTTGAAGGGCCATCCTGCCTGACACTATAGTGCCACTCCTAGATGGGCCAGGTGTTTGTGTCGGCCACCTGTGTCGCATAGCTTAGTCACACAGCCACCTTGGTGCGCCTCTTTTTTTCTTTGCATCATGTGCTGTTTGGGGAGTATTTTTTTGAAGGGCCATCCTGCCTGACACTATAGTGCCACTCCTAGATGGGCCAGGTGTTTGTGTCGGCCACCTGTGTCGCATAGCTTAGTCACACAGCCACCTTGGTGCGCCTCTTTTTTTCTTTGCATCATGTGCTGTTTGGGGAGTATTTTTTTGAAGGGCCATCCTGCGTGACACTGCAGTGCCACTCCTAGATGGGCCAGGTGTTTGTGTCGGCCACTTGTGTCGCTTAGCTTAGCCATCCAGCGACCTCGGTGCAAATTTTAGGACTAAAAATATTGTGAGGTGTTCAGAATAGACTGGAAATGAGTGGAAATTATGGTTATTGAGGTTAATAATACTATGGGATCAAAATGACCCCCAAATTCTATGATTTAAGCTGTTTTTTAGGGTTTTTTTTTTTAAAAACACCCGAATCCAAAACACACCCGAATCCGACAAAAATGTTTCGATGAGGTTTTGCCAAAACGCGTCCGAATCCAAAACACGGCCGCGGAACCGAACCCAAAACCAAAACACAAAACGCAAAAAATTTCCGGTGCACATTAGTGCCAGGTGTGGAGTACGGGCAATGCCTGCTACCTGTACACAGGACAGTCTTCTATATGTGACCGCAGGCTGTGTGCCAGGCTTTCCTGAGAGTGTATAGTGCTAGGTGTGGAGTACGGGCAATGCCCGCTGCCTGCTACCTGCACACAGGACAGTCTTCTATTTGTGACCGCAGGCTGTGTGGCAGGCTTTCCTGAGAGTGTATAGTGCCAGGTGTGGAGTACGGGCAATGCCCGCTGGCTGCTACCTGTACACAGGACAGTCTTCTATATGTGACAGCAGGATGTGTGCCAGCCTTTCCTGAGAGTGTATAGTGCCAGGTGTGGAATACGGGCAATGCCCGCTGGCTGCTACCTGTACACAGGACAGTCTTCTATATGTGACAGCAGGCTGTGTGCCAGGCTTTCCTGAGGGTGTATAGTGCCAAGTGTGGAGTACGGGCAATGCCCGCTGGCTGCTACCTGCACACAGGACAGTCTTCTATATGTGACAGCAGGCTGTGTGCCAGGCTTTCCTGAGAGTGTGTAGTGCTAGGTGTGGAGTACGGGCAATGCCCGCTGGCTGCTACCTGTACACAGGACAGTCTTCTATATGTGACAGCAGGCTGTGTGCCAGGCTTTCCTGAGAGTGTATAGTGCCAGGTGTGGAGTACAGGCAATGCCCGCTGGCTGCTACCTGTACACAGGACAGTCTTCTATATGTGACAGCACGCTGTGTGCCAGGCTTTCCTGAGAGTGTATAGTGCCAGGTGTGGAATACGGGCAATGCCCGCTGCCTGCTACCTGCACACAGGACAGTCTTCTATATGTGACAGCACGCTGTGTGCCAGGCTTTCCTGAGAGTGTATAGTGCCAGGTGTGGAATACGGGCAATGCTCGCTGGCTGCTACCTACACACAGGACAGTCTTCTATATGTGACAGCAGGCTGTGTGCCAGGCTTTCCTGAGAGTGTATAGTGCCAGGTGTGGAGTACAGGCAATGCCCGCTGGCTGCTACCTACACACAGGACAGTCTTCTATATGTGACAGCAGGCTGTGTGCCAGGCTTTCCTGAGAGTGTATAGTCCCAGGTGTGGAATACAGGCAATGCCCGCTGCCTGCTACCTGCACACAGGACAGTCTTCTATATGTGACAGCAGGCTGTGTGCCAGGCTTTCCTGAGAGTGTATAGTGCCAGGTGTGGAGTACGGGCAATGCCCGCTGCCTGCTACCTGCACACAGGACAGTCTTCTATATGTGACAGCAGGCTGTGTGCCAGGCTTTCCTGAGAGTGTATAGTGCCAGGTGTGGAGTACGGGCAATGCCCGCTGGCTGCTACCTGCACACAGGACAGTCTTCTATATGTGACAGCAGGCTGTGTGCCAGGCTTTCCTGAGAGTGTATAGTGCCAGGTGTGGAATACAGGCAATGCCCGCTGGCTGCTCCCTACACACAGGACAGTCTTCTATATGTGACAGCAGGCTGTGTGCCAGGCTTTCCTGAGAGTGTATAGTGCCAGGTGTGGAATACGGGCAATGCCCGCTGGCTGCTACCTGCACACAGGACAGTCTTCTATATGTGACAGCAGGATATGTGCCAGGCTTTCCTGAGAGTGTATAGTGCCAGGTGTGGAATACGGGCAATGCCCGCTGGCTGCTACCTACACACAGGACAGTCTTCTATATGTGACAGCAGGCTGTGTGCCAGCCTTTCCTGAGAGTGTATAGTGGCAGGTGTGGAGTACAGGCAATGCCCGCTGGCTGCTCCCTACACACAGGACAGTCTTCTATATGTGACAGCAGGCTGTGTGCCAGGCTTTCCTGAGAGTGTATAGTGCCAGGTGTGGAGTACAGGCAATGCCCGCTGGCTGCTACCTGTACACAGGACAGTCTTCTATATGTGACAGCAGGCTGTGTGCTAGGCTTTCCTGAGAGTGTATAGTGCCAGGTGTGGAATACGGGCAATGCCCGCTGGCTGCTACCTACACACAGGACAGTCTTCTATATGTGACCGCAGGCTGTGTGCCAGGCTTTCCTGAGAGTGTATAGTGCCAGGTGTGGAATACGGGCAATGCCCGCTGGCTGCTACCTGTACACAGGACAGTCTTCTATATGTGACAGCAGGCTGTGTGCCAGGCTTTCCTGAGAGTGTATAGTGCCAGGTGTGGAATACGGGCAATGCCCGCTGGCTGCTACCTGTACACAGGACAGTCTTCTATATGTGACCGCAGGCTGTGTGCCAGGCTTTCCTGAGAGTGTATAGTGCCAGGTGTGGAGTACGGGCAATGCCCGCTGGCTGCTACCTGCACACAGGACAGTCTTCTATATGTGACCGCAGGCTGTGTGCCAGGCTTTCCTGAGAGTGTATAGTGCCAGGTGTGGAGTACGGGCAATGCCCGCTGGCTGCTACCTGCACAGCACGGAGACAATAGGTGATTGGATGTTGGTAAATATGATCGGGGAAGTCTTTGGCACACAGGGAAGCCGGTGGACTTTGGATGTGTGACCACATTACTGTGACATTCCTTACGCTTCTGGCTGTCCTACACATTCCTGATGGGACCTGACCGGCTGCGTCGCTGATGAAGGTGCGGACTATGGGGGTGATTCAGACCTGATCGCTATTGTGCGTTTTCGCACAGCGAGTGATCAGCGATTAACTGCGTATGCACCGCAATGCACACGCGTGTCGCCAAACAGGCATCGCCGGTCAGTGACCAGCTGGTGTGAAAATTCTAATGCACAGCCATTCGCAGGCTGAGAGGACGTTTGTGGGTGGAGCTGACCGTTTTCAGGGAGTGTCAGGAAGTACGCAGGCGTGGTCGAGCGTTTTCAGGACGGGTGTGTGCCGTGTGCTCTGGTCCTGACCACCCTGATTCTATGGCACTGTAGGAGTATGTCCTGGGCTGCGCACACACTGTACACACAGGAAATAGCATTCAGTGGTGAGTGAGGGATGTCTCGGCAGATCTGCGTACACATGCGGTCGCACACTTGCATGGCGTACATACACTCCCCTTGGACAGGGGCGTCTGAACAGGAGGGGCAAGGGGGCAGCTCGTCCCCCCACAAACTTAGAGAGGTGCTGATCATGTATGCATAATGCTTCTGCGGACGGCTACATTCCTGTATGCGGAGGAGCGATGTGCGGTCAGGTGAAAGACATTACATTCTCCGCTCCGTGCAGTGAATGTAGCCGCCTGCAGGAGCATCGGCCACGGGGAAGATCCCCGGAGGGCAGACGGGCAGTGGTAATGCTGGACATAGGAAGAATATCCTGCTACAGCACCCCAGCTGCCGCCTGAGGCCCCGCTCACCCAACCAAGGCCCCGCCCATATAATCCCCGTGCTATCCTTTCTCTGTGCCTCTGAGCGTGCGTGTTGTTTCACATAAGCGCTGAAAGACCACCTTGCCCACCAGCCGCTGAGCTCAGCGCCACAGAGGTGGCTCATAGTGGAGCTGTTTCTTGCCCAGCCCCATGAGGATGAGTTCCGGAGAGGCACAGTGCCCCCCAGTGCTGGTAGGAGACCTGGAACATTTCAGTGTGCAGCCCCTGCGATCAGTGCAGATTCCCTGGCGGAATGGCCAGCTTGCCTATTACCACTTTTACACCGCACAAATAACCCGGTATCAACCTGGTATATTGCCGCATCGACACGGGCCGGCGTGCGGTGTGAAAGGGTCATGCCCGAATTCCTGGGAATAAAGCCGTGTTATTCCCGGGTTGAATACCTGGTCAGTGGTAGCGTGTTGATGCGACCCGGAAGCCGTTCATTACAATAGGGTGAAGATGCGCAGAGATGAGGTCATCTCCCAGCGCATCTTTCGCCCCCCGCCGCTATGGCAACCCTGTTAAGGTCCAATGCTGGATCCCACCCGGGAAGGACCTGTTTCCAATTCCTGGGTGGGATCCAGTGCTGGCGATGTGAGAGGGGTATAGGACGCTGCAGGGCATCTATCCAGAGTTACACAAACATGGTGAGGACTATCCCAGAGAAGCACACAGCCTGCGGCCTCAGACAGGTGAGTGTCAGCTCTGCAGCCAGGATTTTCTCCCTGCAGTGAATGGGTTGAGCAGAGCCGGCCATAGGCATAGGCAAACTAGGCAATTGCCTAGGGCATTTGATATGCCTAGGGGCATCAGCAGCTTCTGCTGATTAAAATGATATGCGGCATGCCTATATTCTGTGTGTAGCAATTCATATGCAGATACAGCCACAGTCTCACACAGTATATAGGCATGCTGCATATCATTTTAATCAGCAGAAGCTGCTTGTGCATCCTAGGCACATAGCAATGCAAATAATATGCATTTTCATTAAAAAAAATGTGCCCGACGTTAGCATTGAGGCAAGATTTATGAGGACACATATGTATCCAAGCAGAGGCAGAGGTCACAGTGTTAGTGGCAGTGTGAGTGCTGTGTGCATGTGAGTGGGTTGGTTGTGCAGCAGTGTTCGGAATATGTGTAAGGAGCATTACGTGTGTCATGTAAAAATGCATTAATAATGTGCAACATATGTGTAAGGGGCACTGTGTGTCATGTGTATAGGGGCACTAATAATGTGCGGCTTATGTGTAACAGGGTAGTACTGTATGTGTGTCATTATGTGTATAGGGGCACTAATAATGTGCAGCAAATGTGTAGGGGGCACTGTCATTATGTGTATAAGGGCATTAATAATGTGTCGTCTCATGTGAATAAAGAGCAATAGGGTGTGGTGTAATGTGAATAAGGAGCAATTCAGTGTTATGTATTGTGAATAAGGGGCTCTACTGTGAGGAGTAACGTTTATAAGGTAAGGTGATACTACTGTGGGATGTAATATGAATTATGGACACTATCGCATGATAAAATGTGAATAAAGTTGCAGTACTGTGTGGCCTAATTGGAATTGGGGTTACTCTTGTGTGGCCATGCCCCTTCCCAGCAAGAACACGCCCCTTTTTGGGCTGTGCGTTAAATGTGCGAACTGTTCCTATATAAAATATAGGGGGTACAAACACCAAAATAAGGACTCCTATGGGTGAGGGGTGATGATGCTGGGAAAGAGGTGCAAGATCAGAGGCGGAACCAGTAATGGTGCTAGGGGGCACCAGCCAAAATCTTGCCTAGGGCATCATATTGTTTAGGGCCGGCTCTGGGGTTGAGTTATAATGGATGATGCCGCTGGTATCTCTCTGTCCCTGGCTGCGATGGAATCATTGATGATACAGATCATTCTCACATCTATTGCAGGACAGGCAGGACCCTTCTCACTAGCTGCTGCTGTGTTCCCACACGTTGTGCTGCACGGTTATGGCTCAGGCCTCCTGTACTGTGGTGTTATTCCTCCAGTGGCTTTTACTGGACAGGCAGGACCCTTCTCCCTAGCTGCTGCTGTGTTCCCACACGTTGTGCTGCACTGTTATGGGTCAGTCCTCATGTACTGTGGTGTTATTCCTCCAGTGGCTATTGCAGGACAGGCAGGACCCTTCTCCCTAGCTGCTGCTGTGTTCACACACGTTGTGCTGCACTGTTATGGCTCAGGCCTCATGTACTGTGGTGTTATTCCTCCAGTGACTATTGCAGGACAGGCAGGCCCCTCTCACTAGCTGCTGCTGTGTTCCCACACGTTGTGCTGCACGGTTATGGCTCAGGCCTCCTGTACTGTGGTGTTATTCCTCCAGTGGCTATTGCAGGACAGGCAGGACCCTTCTCACTAGTTGCTGCTGTGTTCCCACACGTTGTGCTGCACGGTTATGGCTCAGGCCTCATGTACTGTGGTGTTATTATTCCTCCAGTGGCTATTGCAGGACAGGCAGGACCCTTCTCCCTAGCTGCTGCTGTGTTCCCACACGTTGTGCTGCCCGGTTATGGCTCAGGCCTCATGTACTGTGGTGTTATTCCTCCAGTGGCTATTGCAGGACAGGCAGGACCCCTCTCACTAGCTGCTGCTGTGTTCCCACACATTGTGCTGCACGGTTATGGCTCAGGCCTCATGTACTGTGGTGTTATTATTCCTCCAGTGGCTATTGCAGGACAGGCAGGACCCTTCTCACTAGCTGCTGCTGTGTTCCCACACGTTGTGCTGCACGGTTATGGCTCAGGCCTCATGTACTGTGGTGTTATTCCTCCAGTGGCTATTGCAGGACAGGCAGGACCCTTCTCCCTAGCTGCTGCTGTGTTCCCACACGTTGTGCTGCACGGTTATGGCTCAGGCCTCATGTACTGTGGTGTTATTCCTCCAGTGACTATTGCAGGACAAGCAGGACCCTTCTCACTAGCTGCTGCTGTGTTCACACACGTTGTGCTGCACTGTTATGGCTCAGGCCTCATGTACTGTGGTGTTATTCCTCCAGTGGCTATTGCAGGACAGGCAGGACCCTTGTCACTAGCTGCTGCTGTGTTCACACACGTTGTGCTGCACGGTTATGGCTCAGGCCTCATGTACTGTGGTGTTATTCCTCCAGTGGCTATTGCAGGACAGGCAGGACCCTTCTCACTAGCTGCTGCTGTGTTCCCACACGTTGTTCTGCACTGTTATGGCTCAGGCCTCATGTACTGTGGTGTTATTATTCCTCCAGTGACTATTGCAGGACAGGCAGGACCCTTCTCCCTAGCTGCTGCTGTGTTCCCACACGTTGTGCTGCACGGTTATGGCTCAGGCCTCCTGTACTGTGGTGTTATTCCTCCAGTGGCTATTGCAGGACAGGCAGGACCCCTCTCCCTAGCTGCTGCTGTGTTCCCACACGTTGTGCTGCACGGTTATGGCTCAGGCCTCATGTACTGTGGTGTTATTCCTCCAGTGGCTATTGCAGGACAGGCAGGACCCCTCTCACTAGCTGCTGCTGTGTTCTCACACGTTGTGCTGCACGGTTATGGCTCAGTCCTCATGTACTGTGGTGTTATTCCTCCAGTGACTATTGCAGGACAGGCAGGACCCTTCTCCCTAGCTGCTGCTGTGTTCCCACACGTTGTGCTGCACGGTTATGGCTCAGGCCTCCTGTACTGTGGTGTTATTCCTCCAGTGGCTATTGCAGGACAGGCAGGACCCCTCTCACTAGCTGCTGCTGTGTTCCCACACGTTGTGCTGCACTGTTATGGGTCAGTCCTCATGTACTGTGGTGTTATTCCTCCAGTGGCTATTGCAGGACAGGCAGGACCCCTCTCACTAGCTGCTGCTGTGTTCCCACACGTTGTGCTGCACGGTTATGGCTCAGGCCTCATGTACTGTGGTGTTATTCCTCCAGTGACTATTGCAGGACAGGCAGGACCCTTCTCCCTAGCTGCTGCTGTGTTCACACACGTTGTGCTGCACTGTTATGGGTCAGTCCTCATGTACTGTGGTGTTATTATTCCTCCAGTGACTATTGCAGGACAGGCAGGACCCTTCTCACTAGCTGCTGCTGTGTTCCCACACGTTGTGCTGCACTGTTATGGCTCAGGCCTCATGTACTGTGGTGTTATTCCTCCAGTGACTATTGCAGGACAGGCAGGACCCTTCTCACTAGCTGCTGCTGTGTTCCCACACGTTGTGCTGCACTGTTATGGCTCAGGCCTCATGTACTGTGGTGTTATTCCTCCAGTGACTATTGCAGGACAGGCAGGACCCCTCTCACTAGCTGCTGCTGTGTTCCCACACGTTGTGCTGCACGGTTATGGCTCAGTCCTCATGTACTGTGGTGTTATTCCTCCAGTGGCTATTGCAGGACAGGCAGGACCCCTCTCCCTAGCTGCTGCTGTGTTCCCACACGTTGTGCTGCACGGTTATGGCTCAGGCCTCATGTACTGTGGTGTTATTCCTCCAGTGACTATTGCAGGACAGGCAGGACCCTTCTCCCTAGCTGCTGCTGTGTTCCCACACGTTGTGCTGCACGGTTATGGGTCAGTCCTCATGTACTGTGGTGTTATTCCTCCAGTGGCTATTGCAGGACAGGCAGGACCCCTCTCACTAGCTGCTGCTGTGTTCCCACACGTTGTGCTGCACGGTTATGGCTCAGGCCTCATGTACTGTGGTGTTATTCCTCCAGTGACTATTGCAGGACAGGCAGGACCCTTCTCCCTAGCTGCTGCTGTGTTCCCACACGTTGTGCTGCACGGTTATGGCTCAGGCCTCATGTACTGTGGTGTTATTCCTCCAGTGGCTATTGCAGGACAGGCAGGACCCTTGTCACTAGCTGCTGCTGTGTTCCCACACGTTGTGCTGCACGGTTATTGCTCAGGCCTCATGTACTGTGGTGTTATTATTCCTCCAGTGGCTATTGCAGGACAGGCAGGACCCTTCTCACTAGCTGCTGCTGTGTTCCCACACGTTGTGCTGCACGGTTATGGCTCAGGCCTCATGTACTGTGGTGTTATTCCTCCAGTGACTATTGCAGGACAGGCAGGACCCTTCTCCCTAGCTGCTGCTGTGTTCCCACACGTTGTGCTGCACGGTTATGGGTCAGTCCTCATGTACTGTGGTGTTATTCCTCCAGTGGCTATTGCAGGACAGGCAGGACCCCTCTCACTAGCTGCTGCTGTGTTCCCACACGTTGTGCTGCACGGTTATGGCTCAGGCCTCATGTACTGTGGTGTTATTCCTCCAGTGACTATTGCAGGACAGGCAGGACCCTTCTCCCTAGCTGCTGCTGTGTTCCCACACGTTGTGCTGCACGGTTATGGCTCAGGCCTCATGTACTGTGGTGTTATTCCTCCAGTGACTATTGCAGGACAGGCAGGACCCTTCTCACTAGCTGCTGCTGTGTTCACACACGTTGTGCTGCACTGTTATGGCTCAGGCCTCCTGTACTGTGGTGTTATTCCTCCAGTGGCTATTGCAGGACAGGCAGGACCCTTCTCCCTAGCTGCTGCTGTGTTCCCACACGTTGTGCTGCACGGTTATGGCTCAGGCCTCATGTACTGTGGTGTTATTCCTCCAGTGACTATTGCAGGACAGGCAGGACCCCTCTCACTAGCTGCTGCTGTGTTCACACACGTTGTGCTGCACGGTTATGGCTCAGTCCTCATGTACTGTGGTGTTATTCCTCCAGTGGCTATTGCAGGACAGGCAGGACCCTTCTCCCTAGCTGCTGCTGTGTTCCCACACGTTGTGCTGCACGGTTATGGCTCAGGCCTCATGTACTGTGGTGTTATTCCTCCAGTGGCTATTGCAGGACCCTTCTCACTAGCTGCTGCTGTGTTCCCACACGTTGTGCTGCACGGTTATGGCTCAGGCCTCACGTACTGTAGTGTTATTCCTCCAGTGGCTATTGCAGGACAGGCAGGACCCTTCTCACTAGCTGCTGCTGTGTTCCCACACGTTGTGCTGCACGGTTATGGCTCAGGCCTCATGTACTGTGGTGTTATTCCTCCAGTGGCTATTGCAGGACAGGCAGGACCCTTCTCCCTAGTTGCTGCTGTGTTCCCACACGTTGTGCTGCACGGTTATGGCTCAGGCCTCATGTACTGTGGTGTTATTCCTCCAGTGGCTATTGCAGGACAGGCAGGACCCTTCTCCCTAGCTGCTGCTGTGTTCCCACACGTTGTGCTGCACGGTTATGGCTCAGGCCTCATGTACTGTGGTGTTATTCCTCCAGTGGCTATTGCAGGACAGGCAGGACCCTTCTCCCTAGTTGCTGCTGTGTTCCCTCACGTTGTGCTGCACGGTTATGGCTCAGGCCTCATGTACTGTGGTGTTATTCCTCCAGTGGCTATTGCAGGACAGGCAGGACCCTTCTCCCTAGTTGCTGCTGTGTTCCCACACGTTGTGCTGCACGGTTATGGCTCAGGCCTCATGTACTGTGGTGTTATTCCTCCAGTGGCTATTGCAGGACAGGCAGGACCCCTCTCACTAGCTGCTGCTGTGTTCCCACACGTTGTGCTGCACGGTTATGGCTCAGGCCTCCTGTACTGTGGTGTTATTCCTCCAGTGGCTATTGCAGGACAGGCAGGACCCTTCTCCCTAGCTGCTGCTGTGTTCCCACACGTTGTGCTGCACTGTTATGGCTCAGGCCTCCTGTACTGTGGTGTTATTCCTCCAGTGGCTATTGCAGGACAGGCAGGCCCCTCTTACTAGCTGCTGCTGTGTTCCCACACGTTGTGCTGCACGGTTATGGCTCAGGCCTCATGTACTGTGGTGTTATTCCTCCAGTGACTATTGCAGGACAGGCAGGACCCTTCTCCCTAGCTGCTGCTGTGTTCCCACACGTTGTGCTGCACGGTTATGGCTCAGGCCTCATGTACTGTGGTGTTATTCCTCCAGTGGCTATTGCAGGACAGGCAGGACCCTTGTCACTAGCTGCTGCTGTGTTCCCACACGTTGTGCTGCACGGTTATGGCTCAGGCCTCATGTACTGTGGTGTTATTCCTCCAGTGGCTATTGCAGGACAGGCAGGACCCTTCTCCCTAGCTGCTGCTGTGTTCCCACACGTTGTGCTGCACGGTTATGGCTCAGGCCTCATGTACTGTGGTGTTATTCCTCCAGTGGCTATTGCAGGACAGGCAGGACCCTTCTCCCTAGTTGCTGCTGTGTTCCCACACGTTGTGCTGCACGGTTATGGCTCAGGCCTCATGTACTGTGGTGTTATTCCTCCAGTGGCTATTGCAGGACAGGCAGGACCCTTCTCCCTAGTTGCTGCTGTGTTCCCACACGTTGTGCTGCACGGTTATGGCTCAGGCCTCATGTACTGTGGTGTTATTCCTCCAGTGGCTATTGCAGGACAGGCAGGACCCCTCTCACTAGCTGCTGCTGTGTTCCCACACGTTGTGCTGCACGGTTATGGCTCAGGCCTCCTGTACTGTGGTGTTATTCCTCCAGTGGCTATTGCAGGACAGGCAGGACCCTTCTCCCTAGCTGCTGCTGTGTTCCCACACGTTGTGCTGCACGGTTATGGCTCAGGCCTCCTGTACTGTGGTGTTATTCCTCCAGTGGCTATTGCAGGACAGGCAGGCCCCTCTTACTAGCTGCTGCTGTGTTCCCACACGTTGTGCTGCACGGTTATGGCTCAGGCCTCATGTACTGTGGTGTTATTCCTCCAGTGACTATTGCAGGACAGGCAGGACCCTTCTCCCTAGCTGCTGCTGTGTTCCCACACGTTGTGCTGCACGGTTATGGCTCAGGCCTCATGTACTGTGGTGTTATTCCTCCAGTGACTATTGCAGGACAGGCAGGACCCCTCTCACTAGCTGCTGCTGTGTTCCCACACGTTGTGCTGCACGGTTATGGCTCAGGCCTCATGTACTGTGGTGTTATTCCTCCAGTGACTATTGCAGGACAGGCAGGACCCCTCTCCCTAGCTGCTGCTGTGTTCCCACACGTTGTGCTGCACGGTTATGGCTCAGGCCTCATGTACTGTGGTGTTATTCCTCCAGTGACTATTGCAGGACAGGCTGGACCCTTCTCCCTAGCTGCTGCTGTGTTCCCACACGTTGTGCTGCACGGTTATGGCTCAGGCCTCATGTACTGTGGTGTTATTCCTCCAGTGGCTATTGCAGGACAGGCAGGACCCTTCTCACTAGCTGCTGCTGTGTTCCCACACATTGTGCTGCACGGTTATGGCTCAGTCCTCATGTACTGTGGTGTTATTCCTCCAGTGGCTATTGCAGGACAGGCAGGACCCTTGTCACTAGCTGCTGCTGTGTTCCCACACGTTGTGCTGCACGGTTATGGCTCAGTCCTCATGTACTGTGGTGTTATTCCTCCAGTGGCTATTGCAGGACAGGCAGGACCCTTCTCCCTAGCTGCTGCTGTGTTCCCACACGTTGTGCTGCACGGTTATGGCTCAGGCCTCATGTACTGTGGTGTTATTCCTCCAGTGACTATTGCAGGACAGGCAGGACCCTTCTCCCTAGCTGCTGCTGTGTTCCCACACGTTGTGCTGCACGGTTATGGCTCAGTCCTCATGTACTGTGGTGTTATTATTCCTCCAGTGGCTATTGCAGGACAGGCAGGACCCTTCTCCCTAGCTGCTGCTGTGTTCCCACACGTTGTGCTGCACGGTTATGGCTCAGGCCTCATGTACTGTGGTGTTATTCCTCCAGTGACTATTGCAGGACAGGCAGGACCCCTCTCACTAGCTGCTGCTGTGTTCCCACACGTTGTGCTGCACGGATATGGCTCAGGCCTCATGTACTGTGGTGTTATTATTCCTCCAGTGGCTATTGCAGGACCCCTCTCACTAGCTGCTGCTGTGTTCCCACACGTTGTGCTGCACTGTTATGGCTCAGGCCTCATGTACTGTGGTGTTATTCCTCCAGTGGCTATTGCAGGACAGGCAGGACCCTTGTCACTAGCTGCTGCTGTGTTCACACACGTTGTGCTGCACGGTTATGGCTCAGGCCTCATGTACTGTGGTGTTATTCCTCCAGTGGCTATTGCAGGACAGGCAGGACCCTTCTCACTAGCTGCTGCTGTGTTCCCACACGTTGTTCTGCACTGTTATGGCTCAGGCCTCATGTACTGTGGTGTTATTATTCCTCCAGTGACTATTGCAGGACAGGCAGGACCCTTCTCCCTAGCTGCTGCTGTGTTCCCACACGTTGTGCTGCACGGTTATGGCTCAGGCCTCCTGTACTGTGGTGTTATTCCTCCAGTGGCTATTGCAGGACAGGCAGGACCCTTCTCACTAGCTGCCGCTGTGTTCCCACACGTTGTGCTGCACGGTTATGGCTCAGGCCTCATGTACTGTGGTGTTATTCCTCCAGTGACTATTGCAGGACAGGCAGGACCCTTCTCACTAGCTGCTGCTGTGTTCCCACACGTGCTGCACGGTTATGGCTCAGGCCTCATGTACTGTGGTGTTATTCCTCCAGTGACTATTGCAGGACAGGCAGGACCCTTCTCCCTAGCTGCTGCTGTGTTCCCACACGTTGTGCTGCACGGTTATGGCTCAGGCCTCATGTACTGTGGTGTTATTCCTCCAGTGACTATTGCAGGACAGGCAGGACCCTTCTCCCTAGCTGCTGCTGTGTTCCCACACGTTGTGCTGCCCGGTTATGGCTCAGGCCTCATGTACTGTGGTGTTATTCCTCCAGTGGCTATTGCAGGACAGGCAGGACCCTTCTCACTAGCTGCTGCTGTGTTCCCACACGTTGTGCTGCACGGTTATGGCTCAGGCCTCATGTACTGTATTATTCCTCCAGTGGCTATTGCAGGACAGGCAGGACCCTTCTCCCTAGCTGCTGCTGTGTTCCCACACGTTGTGCTGCCCGGTTATGGCTCAGGCCTCATGTACTGTGGTGTTATTCCTCCAGTGGCTATTGCAGGACAGGCAGGACCCTTCTCACTAGCTGCTGCTGTGTTCCCACACGTTGTGCTGCACGGTTATGGCTCAGGCCTCATGTACTGTGGTGTTATTCCTCCAGTGACTATTGCAGGACAGGCAGGACCCTTCTCCCTAGCTGCTGCTGTGTTTCCACACGTTGTGCTGCCCGGTTATGGCTCAGTCCTCATGTACTGTGGTGTTATTCCTCCAGTGGCTATTGCAGGACAGGCAGGACCCTTCTCACTAGCTGCTGCTGTGTTCCCACACGTTGTGCTGCACGGTTATGGCTCAGTCCTCATGTACTGTGGTGTTATTCCTCCAGTGGCTATTGCAGGACAGGCAGGACCCTTCTCCTAGCTGCTGCTGTGTTCCCACACGTTGTGCTGCACTGTTATGGGTCAGTCCTCATGTACTGTGGTGTTATTCCTCCAGTGGCTATTGCAGGACAGGCAGGACCCTTCTCACTAGCTGCTGCTGTGTTCCCACACGTTGTGCTGCACGGTTATGGCTCAGGCCTCATGTACTGTGGTGTTATTATTCCTCCAGTGGCTATTGCAGAACAGGCAGGACCCTTCTCCCTAGCTGCTGCTGTGTTCCCACACGTTGTGCTGCACTGTTATGGCTCAGGTCTCATGTACTGTGGTGTTATTCCTCCAGTGGCTATTGCAGAACAGGCAGGACCCTTCTCCCTAGCTGCTGCTGTGTTCCCACACGTTGTGCTGCACTGTTATGGCTCAGGCCTCATGTACTGTGGTGTTATTCCTCCAGTGACTATTGCAGGACAGGCAGGACCCTTCTCACTAGCTGCTGCTGTGTTCCCACACGTTGTGCTGCACGGTTATGGCTCAGGCCTCCTGTACTGTGGTGTTATTCCTCCAGTGGCTATTGCAGGACAGGCAGGACCCCTCTCACTAGCTGCTGCTGTGTTCCCACACGTTGTGCTGCACGGTTATGGCTCAGGCCTCATGTACTGTGGTGTTATTCCTTCAGTGACTATTGCAGGACAGGCAGGACCCTTCTCACTAGCTGCTGCTGTGTTCCCACACGTTGTGCTGCACTGTTATGGCTCAGGCCTCATGTACTGTGGTGTTATTATTCTTCCAGTGACTATTGCAGGACAGGCAGGACCCCTCTCACTAGCTGCTGCTGTGTTCCCACACGTTGTGCTGCACTGTTATGGCTCAGGCCTCCTGTACTGTGGTGTTATTCCTCCAGTGGCTATTGCAGGACAGGCAGGACCCTTCTCCCTAGCTGCTGCTGTGTTCCCACACGTTGTGCTGCACGGTTATGGCTCAGGCCTCATGTACTGTGGTGTTATTCCTCCAGTGACTATTGCAGGACAGGCAGGACCCTTCTCACTAGCTGCTGCTGTGTTCCCACACGTTGTGCTGCACTGTTATGGCTCAGGCCTCCTGTACTGTGGTGTTATTCCTCCAGTGACTATTGCAGGACAGGCAGGACCCTTCTCCCTAGCTGCTGCTGTGTTCCCACACGTGCTGCACGGTTATGGCTCAGGCCTCATGTACTGTGGTGTTATTCCTCCAGTGACTATTGCAGGACAGGCAGGACCCTTCTCCCTAGCTGCTGCTGTGTTCCCACACGTTGTGCTGCACGGTTATGGCTCAGGCCTCATGTACTGTGGTGTTATTCCTCCAGTGACTATTGCAGGACAGGCAGGACCCTTCTCCCTAGCTGCTGCTGTGTTCCCACACGTTGTGCTGCCCGGTTATGGCTCAGGCCTCATGTACTGTGGTGTTATTCCTCCAGTGGCTATTGCAGGACAGGCAGGACCCTTCTCACTAGCTGCTGCTGTGTTCCCACACGTTGTGCTGCATGGTTATGGCTCAGGCCTCATGTACTATGTTATTATTCCTCCAGTGGCTATTGCAGCACAGGCAGGACCCTTCTCCCTAGCTGCTGCTGTGTTCCCACACGTTGTGCTGCACGGTTATGGCTCAGGCCTCATGTACTGTGGTGTTATTCCTCCAGTGGCTATTGCAGGACAGGCAGGACCCTTCTCACTAGCTGCTGCTGTGTTCCCACACGTTGTGCTGCACGGTTATGGCTCAGGCCTCATGTACTGTGGTGTTATTCCTCCAGTGACTATTGCAGGACAGGCAGGACCCTTCTCACTAGCTGCTGCTGTGTTCCCACACGTTGTGCTGCACGGTTATGGCTCAGGCCTCATGTACTGTGGTGTTATTCCTCCAGTGGCTATTGCAGGACAGGCAGGACCCTTCTCACTAGCTGCTGCTGTGTTCCCACACGTTGTGCTGCCCGGTTATGGCTCAGGCCTCATGTACTGTGGTGTTATTCCTCCAGTGACTATTGCAGGACAGGCAGGACCCTTCTCCCTAGCTGCTGCTGTGTTTCCACACGTTGTGCTGCCCGGTTATGGCTCAGTCCTCATGTACTGTGGTGTTATTCCTCCAGTGGCTATTGCAGGACAGGCAGGACCCTTCTCCCTAGCTGCTGCTGTGTTCCCACACGTTGTGCTGCACGGTTATGGCTCAGTCCTCATGTACTGTGGTGTTATTATTCCTCCAGTGGCTATTGCAGGACAGGCAGGACCCTTCTCCCTAGCTGCTGCTGTGTTCCCACACGTTGTGCTGCACGGTTATGGCTCAGTCCTCATGTACTGTGGTGTTATTCCTCCAGTGGCTATTGCAGGACAGGCAGGACCCTTCTCACTAGCTGCTGCTGTGTTCCCACACGTTGTGCTGCACTGTTATGGCTCAGGCCTCATGTACTGTGGTGTTATTCCTCCAGTGGCTATTGCAGGACAGGCAGGACCCCTCTCACTAGCTGCTGCTGTGTTCCCACACGTTGTGCTGCACGGTTATGGCTCAGGCCTCATGTACTGTGGTGTTATTATTCCTCCAGTGACTATTGCAGGACAGGCAGGACCCTTCTCCCTAGCTGCTGCTGTGTTCCCACACGTTGTGCTGCACGGTTATGGCTCAGGCCTCATGTACTGTGGTGTTATTCCTCCAGTGGCTATTGCAGGACAGGCAGGACCCTTGTCACTAGCTGCTGCTGTGTTCCCACACGTTGTGCTGCACGGTTATGGCTCAGGCCTCATGTACTGTGGTATTATTCCTCCAGTGACTATTGCAGGACAGGCAGGACCCCTCTCCCTAGCTGCTGCTGTGTTCACACACGTTGTGCTGCACGGTTATGGCTCAGGCCTCCTGTACTGTGGTGTTATTCCTCCAGTGACTATTGCAGGACAAGCAGGACCCTTCTCACTAGCTGCTGCTGTGTTCACACACGTTGTGCTGCACTGTTATGGCTCAGGCCTCATGTACTGTGGTGTTATTCCTCCAGTGGCTATTGCAGGACAGGCAGGACCCCTCTCACTAGCTGCTGCTGTGTTCCCACACGTTGTGCTGCACTGTTATGGCTCAGTCCTCATGTACTGTGGTGTTATTCCTCCAGTGGCTATTGCAGGACAGGCAGGACCCTTCTCCCTAGCTGCTGCTGTGTTCCCACACGTTGTGCTGCACGGTTATGGCTAAGTCCTCATGTACTGTGGTGTTATTCCTCCAGTGGCTATTGCAGGACAGGCAGGACCCTTCTCCCTAGCTGCTGCTGTGTTCCCACACGTTGTGCTGCACGGTTATGGCTCAGGCCTCATGTACTGTGGTGTTATTCCTCCAGTGACTATTGCAGGACAGGCAGGACCCTTCTCCCTAGCTGCTGCTGTGTTCCCACACGTTGTGCTGCACGGTTATGGCTCAGTCCTCATGTACTGTGGTGTTATTCCTCCAGTGGCTATTGCAGGACAGGCAGGACCCTTCTCCCTAGCTGCTGCTGTGTTCCCACACGTTGTGCTGCACGGTTATGGCTCAGGCCTCATGTACTGTGGTGTTATTCCTCCAGTGGCTATTGCAGGACAGGCAGGACCCTTCTCACTAGCTGCTGCTGTGTTCCCACACGTTGTGCTGCACGGTTATGGCTCAGGCCTCATGTACTGTGGTGTTATTCCTCCAGTGACTATTGCAGGACAGGCAGGACCCTTCTCCCTAGCTGCTGCTGTGTTCCCACACGTTGTGCTGCACGGTTATGGCTCAGGCCTCATGTACTGTGGTGTTATTATTCCTCCAGTGGCTATTGCAGGACAGGCAGGACCCTTCTCCCTAGCTGCTGCTGTGTTCCCACACGTTGTGCTGCACGGTTATGGGTCAGTCCTCATGTACTGTGGTGTTATTCCTCCAGTGACTATTGCAGGACAGGCAGGACCCTTCTCCCTAGCTGCTGCTGTGTTCCCACACGTTGTGCTGCACGGTTATGGCTCAGTCCTCATGTACTGTGGTGTTATTCCTCCAGTGGCTATTGCAGGACAGGCAGGACCCTTGTCACTAGCTGCTGCTGTGTTCCCACACGTTGTGCTGCACGGTTATGGCTCAGGCCTCCTGTACTGTGGTGTTATTCCTCCAGTGGCTATTACAGGACAGGCAGGACCCCTCTCACTAGCTGCTGCTGTGTTCACACACGTTGTGCTGCACTGTTATGGCTCAGGCCTCATGTACTGTGGTGTTATTCCTCCAGTGACTATTGCAGGACAGGCAGGACCCTTCTCCCTAGCTGCTGCTGTGTTCCCACACGTTGTTCTGCACGGTTATGGCTCAGGCCTCATGTACTGTGGTGTTATTCCTCCAGTGGCTATTGCAGGACAGGCAGGACCCTTGTCACTAGCTGCTGCTGTGTTCCCACACGTTGTTCTGCACTGTTATGGCTCAGGCCTCATGTACTGTGGTATTATTCCTCCAGTGACTATTGCAGGACAGGCAGGACCCCTCTCACTAGCTGCTGCTGTGTTCCCGCACGTTGTGCTGCACTGTTATGGGTCAGTCCTCATGTACTGTGGTGTTATTCCTCCAGTGGCTATTGCAGGACAGGCAGGACCCTTCTCCCTAGCTGCTGCTGTGTTCCCACACGTTGTGCTGCACGGTTATGGCTCAGGCCTCATGTACTGTGGTGTTATTCCTCCAGTGACTGCTGTAGCGCTCTGTAGCATTTATGCCAGAGTGGAGAGAGATAAAGTACCAACCAACCAGCTCCTATCTTCCATGCTAAAGGCTGTGTTTGACAAATGACAGACGTGAGCTGATTGGCTGGTACTTTATCTCCATCCAAGACTTAGTAAATAGACCCCTAAGTGCGGTCGGCGATCACATATCATGAACTATGAGGGGGTGAAATATAGCGATTCAGCAATTTAGGGGCGCCGAAATGAGATATCTTACCTCCCCAACCTAAAAACATTCAGACGCCCCTGCCCTTTGGCGGCGACTATCTGATCGCAGGACAACAATTTTAGCAGCCCAGCGATCTGGTCTGAATCCCCCCCCCTATATGTATTCCAGTTCAGGAGCTGTTCTCATCCGGCCGTCTAATCTACGCTCTCTTCCCGTTTCCCCTCTGTTACCAGACATGTTAATATTGCGCTCGCTCTTTAATTGGTTGGAAATGTTTTATTGCTTTTGTACATTTGTGATTGCAAATTAAAATTGATTATACGGAAAAAAAAACTTGGGGAGGATTATGTTAGTGATGGGGGTGGTATCGGGATTCCGGTGGTTGGGATGCTGACTTTTAAAATTACCGACAGCGGCATCCCGACGCGCAGAATCAAAACACCTGCTAGGTGAGTATTCTAACTGTCTCAGAAGAGTTACACAAACACTAACTTAGCCCGTATTACAAGTGGCCCGCCCTGTGGGGTGTGATTCCTGTTTCTTTTGGGTACCCCCTCGTATCTTATTTATTAGTATGATGCTTTAAACTCATGTGGACCTATTCAGTGGCGTCATGAGGGGGGTGCGGCCCGCACCCAGGTGTCACCCTTCAATAGGGTGACACCTAAAAGGGCTGCACCCCCGCACCCCCATCCCATCCACATCCGCAGCGGCAGCATCGCCCTCCCTCCCGGCACCAAGCCCCCTCACCCCCGCCGACTTCGGACGCGATGAGGGGCGGAGCTTGATTGCCGGCCTCGCACCGCGGGCACCGTTGCTGCACTCAGCAGAGCTGACTTCGTGCACTGCGGGCGCGGCAGCGGCAGCAGCAACAGATCCCTCCCCCTGTCCCCCAGCACATTGGGAGCTGCTTGCTGTTGGGAGGGGGAGTGAGGTGACCTGGCGCGGAAAGATTGAGTTTGGACTGCTGGGAGCTGGGAGGAGTAGGCTGAAGAGAAAGAGTGCATAGTCTCATGGTGAGTGAATCGATTGCAAGCAGGAGAGGGGGGGGGGGGGGGGCGTTAGAGCCGGGATTTTGCCTGAACTATTTTGTTTGTTTTATCTGGTGTTTAGTTTTAATAGGTATGTGTATTTTACTCTATCTTTTTTTCCATATGTGACTTTTTAAAAAAAAATGTTTATACCAGACTTGCCTATCCTCCTGCATTTAGTGGGATGCTCCCATTTTTTACTTTAGCCTTCCGCTGCCCTGGATGCCATGCTAGTCCTCCCGTTTTTACCCCGTCCCTCTGTGAGTAAAAAAAGGCCATAAAGTACCAGTGTATTTTGTAATTTGTTAAAAGTAACAAATGCTACGCCGCCAATCACCTGCCTCCGCCACACCGCCGCTGCTGATAAGGTAATCTTACACTGCTGCCTTTCTCTCTCCCTTCTGTATTTCGTTGCTGGCCCTCTCTCTGTCACTCTCCCTGTCCCTATGTCCCTGATGTCACTCTCCCTGTCCCTATGTCCCTGCTGTCTATCTCCCTGTCCCTGCTGTCTATCTCCCTGTCCCTGCTGTCACTCTCCCTGTCCCTCTGTCACTCTCCCTGTCCCTCTGTCACTCTCCCTGTCCCTCTGTCACTCTCCCTGTCCCTGCTGTTGCTCTCCCTTTCCCTATGTCCCTGATGTCACTCTCCCTGTCTCTATGTCCCTGATGTCACTCTCCCTATGTCCCTGCTGTCACTCTCACTGTCCCTATGTCCCTGCTGTCACTCACTGTCCCTATGTCCCTGCTGTCACTCTCCCTGTCCCTCTGTCACTCTCCCTGTCCCTCTGTCACTCTCCCTGTCCCTGCTGTCTATCTCCCTGTCCCTGCTGTTGCTCTCCCTTTCCCTATGTCCCTGATGTCACTCTCCCTGTCCCTATGTCCCTGATGTCACTCTCCCTGTCTCTATGTCCCTGATGTCACTCTCCCTGTCTCTATGTCCCTGCTGTCTATCTCCCTGTCCCTGCTGTCACTCTCCCTGTCCCTATGTCCCTGCTGTCACTCTCCCTGTCCCTCTGTCACTCTCCCTGTCCCTGAATTGCGGCCTTATACTGTGTGGCATAATGTGAATTTTGGCTCATTCCGTGTGGTACAATGTTAATTTGGCTCATTTCGTGTGAATTTTGGCTCATTCCATGTGGCATAATGTGAATTTTGTCTCATTCCATGTGGCATAATGTGAATTTTGGCTCATTCCATGTGGCATAATGTGAATTTTGGCTCATTCCATGTGGCATAATGTGAATTTTGGCTCATTCCATGTGGCATAATGTGAATTTTGGCTCATTTCATGTGAATTTTGGCTCATTCTGTGTGCTATTGGTGGCCAGTGATGCAATCGCAATACAATTGTGATCGCATCGATGATTTAGGGTAGCACGCCGCCATGTTTCCAATCACAGCGTCCGCGTGTGATGTCACATGGCCGCCCCGAACTCATCTCCATTTATGACGGCATTCCCCCACAATGCCGAGTTGAGAACCCCACAACGCCGCATCGCCACCCCGTGAACTCCTCTGCCTGTCAAATCAGGCAGAGGTGTTCGCATAAGCTGGATGCGATTGCATCTTACTTTGCGAGCACGCGCCGCATGGTCCATAGGGGGTGACACCATGAGTTACCACACCGGGTGACACCAACACTAGTGACGCCTCTGGTCCTATTGTTTTCTCTGGAGTGACTCTCTCTCTCTCTCATATAATTTATGGGCTGTATTTATGTGAGGACCCCGGGTTCACGTGTGTGTTATTCTCGCCTATCGCTCATCTCCGCCTTGAGAGAGGCAGCGTTTACAGCTCCGCACGGCGCCCCGGGGTCACTACCAGGTTCTGAGATCACACAATAAGCACACAATGGCCAGGTACAAACACACCTTTATTTTATACACACTAATTATACATGAAGAGCCGTAACTACACTTTATATATTAGTTACAGGTGCATTAATAACCATTACAGTTCAGATTATATAAGAGAGAGAACCACACAAGCAAGAATCTCCTGCCCCTACACAGTCACTAGCCACCTCAGGGAATAATTGCGTTTGGCGACTCCGGGCGGATACCGGTTCCTGGAAGGGGTGATGATGTCTGTCTTGCTGATCTCGGCCGCTTTTGGCCTGATGGTCCTCTACCCACCAAAGGTAGGGCGTGCTGACTGGTCACCTGGCTCCAGCCGGCCCACCAGCCACATGCCTGGGACAGCTCCCGATGGCTGCGTATACTGGACCCTCTCCGCAGAGCCAGTTCTCCAGACTAATGGGCTGACAGGATCTCCCGGCTCCTGTAAAAAGCCTTGTCCCAAAACTCCTCACAAGGCGTGAGTGAAAGGATTGCCCTTATATTCTTTAACCCTCGATGTGATGGCCTCTCAGACGTCTGGGAGTGTAAACCTTCATGCTATGAGTTACATGCACAACACAAGCAGTAAAGATTCACACTGTTTATTATATGGTTAACAAAGGTTTATAAAGACAACGTGCATGGGTGTATATAATATGTGCAAGCATATGATTGGATAAATAGAAATAGCATACGACATTACATGCAGGATAATTAGTAACACACAGAAGTAACAGTTTTGATCTGGTATGTAATTGTCCTTGAAGATAAGACACACACAAGCCTTATATTATATGAACAGACAAAGGCATCTTGTAGAGAGTGCGTACGTGTCTATTCAAACACATAACAATTCATATAGCATGTTTAACCCTTCAATCCCCTCTTAGAATCATGATTATTATATAACATGATTCTTGAGTGAGGCTCCTTTCTTGTTCCTCCAGTTCTTGAGATATTGGACATAATCGTCGGGTCCCTTACTATCAGAGGAGGTGACAGGACTGGTGGTTATATCATAGTACATCAGGGCCTTATCAATGCCTTTGGAGGTAAGTTTCTTTCCACAGGGAATTACACAATAAACTATAATGCCTACAAGAATTAAAGTTACAAGTATGAATATGCTTATTTGCACAAGAGCCTGTTTCCAATTTTCAAACCACCCAAAATATTGGCTCCATGGGTTATCAATACCTGAATTTTTCTTAAGTTCTATGGATAAGGTTTCTAACTTGTTTATGGCTAAAGTAACCTTACCATTGGGACCAGTGTTGTCAGGAATGTATGTACAACAGCCTTCCACCTTACTAATGTAAACACATGTACCGCCTTTTTCTGCTAGGATCATGTCAAGGGCCATTCTATTTTGGAATGTCATTTGGGAAGTGGCTTCTAGCTGTTCAGCTATACCTTTAAGAGCATCTTTGGTATCATTAACAAATCTTTGTTGATTATAATATATATAATTAATCCAGGCTACGTTTTTATTTACAGTTACTATAGGAAACAATGACTCAAAACCCGCAGCCACCTCATCTCTAGCTTTGAACTCATTTGGAACACCTCTTGGGACCCCTATAGCATCAATGTATACGTGGGGGTCAAAGCTACCTCCTGGGAGTGCTCTTTTCTTTCGATTAGCAGGAGTATTAGAGGGAGGAGTGGGGTCATCGGTGATCATTAGGAGTGGCATTATGACTTTGGCCAGGGCACACTCACCATACCATGGTGTGTCTAATTTAATTCTAAGCTTCATATCCCCACATATGTAATAAATGTCGCCTAATGATCTAGTTTGGTTGACTAAAACAGTTGTTCTTTTATTTGCACAATACCCTGGTGGGAAGATTTTTTAATTTCTCCCTGTGGTGGTGTTAGATGTATAACAGGTATAGTTTCCAGGATATATGGTTATGGTGCTTCCTGGGTTGGGATTTTTTGACAATATGGGATATTCCCTTTTCCACATTTCGCACTGACTGTCATTTGTTTTGGTGTCATTAAAAAAGGCTGAAAAAACAATTTTCCTGTTCTAGGGGTATATTAAGGGGCACTGTACCTAGGTGGGGCCTAGATTTGCCACAGACATAACAGTTGCTTTTATTGTGTTTGTTAGCACTATACTTCATCCATTCCAACCAAAAATTAATGTCAGAGAAACCAGTTTCAATAGCTAGGGTGTCTTCAAAGGTAGGGTTAGTAATAGCCACCATATTTTTAGAAGTGGCAATATGGGGCTTTAAAGGTTTGTTTTGGGGAGCAATTTTAGGCTTGTCAGCAAGTTTAGGGAACATGAAATAATCAAGGATGTATATGGCTACGTGTGTATTGGAGGAATTGTACCACAAGGTGGGGACCCCATCTGTTTGTGTGATGTCGACTTCACATATTGTGAGGTGAATGAGGGCCAGTAGGGCTATCGAGA
The DNA here is from genome assembly GCF_028390025.1 of Pseudophryne corroboree. Classification (NCBI taxonomy): domain Eukaryota; kingdom Metazoa; phylum Chordata; class Amphibia; order Anura; family Myobatrachidae; genus Pseudophryne; species Pseudophryne corroboree. Next base: position 842,979,987 of record NC_086449.1, read on the forward strand.
TAGTCCCCAGGATAGAGATAGGGGGCAGGTTCTTCATCGTTTTCTGTTCTTCTGTCTTCGCTAGGTGGGAGGTCAGGGCTGTCTGCCCCGGTTCGTACCTCACTGGAATCGCTTGCTTCCCTCTCTAGGTCTGGTCTAGGAACCTTTTTTACTCGGGATGCATGGATCCAGGTAGGACTTTCCTCTGTCAGGACTGCTGTTCGGGTAACTGCTACGACTTCCGCCTCTGGGCCATAGGTGAAGTCTCCTGGGCTCTTGTTCCTGGGGAGCACCTTCACCACGACTCTGTCTCTGACTTTAAAGGGGTGTGTAGGTTCCTGTGGATTCAAAGGGTTTTTACAAGCGACATCATGTTCAATCTCATCAAGTTTGGTTATGAGGGCCCTGACATACTCTTCCCTTATAAGTTCTAGATCTCCTTCCTGTATTACTAGTGGTTTCTTAGCCCAGGGTGTAGGAAAAGGGTCTACCCATTAGTATTTCAAAGGGTGAGTATCCTAGAGTTTTCTGTGGGGTATTCAAGATGCTGGTGTTTAGCTTTATTAGGGTTGTTAGGGTTGTTCCTGAGGCAAGTGATGCATCTGCTAACATACTGGTCCACAAGTGATTTGGCATTAGTAACATAAAAATCATTGGTTAGTAGGAGGAGTGTTGTGGCTTCACCACGGTGACCAACACCACGGCACTGGGCAACGAGCAAAGGGGCACTGGACTGGGGTATACAGGGTTTCCCCTCTTTGCAGATTAATCCTGATTTAGGATTTTTTCTGCAGAATTGGGTAAGTCCAGTCGGAGAGATCAGTATTAGTCGCAGCAGCTTGAAGTTGAGTGAGCAGATGGACGTTGTCAAGGGAGGGACATGCTCTAGTGAGTGCAATGAGTTCTGCAGCTTGCGCGGACTGATAAGGTATTGGCAGGGTTTCCAACACAGTGTCAGGGAGGGTGACAATGGCATAGCCAGCCTGGTATGTATTGTCATTGGGCCTACTACAGGAGCCGTCAACAAAAACTATGTCTGCGCCTGGTATGGGAACGGGAGACATGTCAAGTCTGGGAGAAGTTTCAGCTTCAATGGAAGCAGCACAGCCATGTAGGTCGGGTGGTTCATCCTCGGGACCTTTCAAGCCTAAAAGGGCATTGAGAATGGGTGCAGGGCCAGAAGAACTAGCAGTGTACTTAATGGTAAGGGTAGGGTTACTCAAAAGGAGTACTTCATATCCACTAAGGCGTTGTGCTGACATGTGCTGTGTGTGTAAGCCTTTAAGTATTGCCAGGACATCATGTGTGGTGTGGAGTACTGTGATGTGGCCTAAAGTGAGGGTAGTGGCCATTTCTGCAACCATTGCACAGGCTGCCAAAGCCCTGAGGCAGGCAGGCATACCTTGCACAGACACTGGCATGACTTTGGAAAAAAAATGCCACGGGGCGCAACTTCCCTCCATGAAACTGTATGAGCACCCCCGCCATGGTTTTACAATTGTCCCTTGCATATAGATGGAAAGGTAGTACATAATTGGGGAGGCCAAGTGCCGGACTTTTCATCAACATACATTTTAAACTTTCATATGCAGTTAACATTTCTTGTGACCATTGTACAGTTTTAGGTTTGTCCTTCAGTGTGGCTTGTCTCAAAATGTTATCATAATAAGAGCAATCAGAAATCCACTGTCTGCAGTAATTTACCATACCCAGGAAGGACAGTAGTTCCTTCTGGGTAGTTGGGGTGACCAGGCCCAATACAGACTGTATGCGTTGTGGACTGATTTTCCTCTCTCCCTGAGTGAGCACAAAACCTAAGTAATCAACATGCTTTTTACACCATTGCATTTTTGTTTTGAACACCTTGTGTCCACATTCACAAAGCCAGTTTAGTAATGAAACACCATCCTCTCGGCAGGCCTCCTCAGTTTTACTACAGAGCAGCAGATCATCTGCATACTGTAGCAGGACTGAACCATGGTGAGGTTGCCAGGGCCCCAATGTGGCCTGGAGACAACAGGTGCGTCAATAATCTGCACCAGGTAAGTTGTTTACCCTCAAAAGAAAAGGCAAAAAGTAATTGTGTCTGTGAATCTACAGGTATGCTGAAAAAGGCATTCTTCAAATCAAATACAGAGAAGAACGCAGCATCTGCAGGGATTGCAGAAATGAGTGAGTTTACATCTGGGACAATTGGTGCAATTGGGACAATTAGCTGATTGATCGCTCTGAGATTCTGTACAAATCTTATACTGCCATCAGCTTTGGCAACAGGGTTCACAGGAGTACAGTATGGTGATACAATATGTCTGAGAATACCCTGTTGTAAGAATTGCTGTATGAGACCTTCTATAAACAGGTTGTGAGTCGGGTTTGAGATTGGCCTTATGTGGTGTGCATGAGATTAGGCCAGTGTCATATGGACCTTCTGACCAAAGAGCGGGGTTTACTTGAGCTAAGTCAGGCATTGGTGGGTAGGTTGTTAATGAAGGTGGAAATGAGTAAGCTTTCTGAGTTAAGCAAAGGTAAGCCAGCGTCATCTGTCCAGCAGTCCTTAAACCTTTTCCAAAACTCAGTAACAGACTCCGAAGATTTCTGTTTACAAGCTACAGCGACAGGCAAAAAAACACAGGCAAAGGAGCACGGGTTTTAAAGACCTCCTTCATATGTGTATAGCTGCGTCCTTTGCAAGCTTTGCGCAAATAAGATATACAGCCATCGAGGGTAATAGTGGGCTTGGGACAGTGTTTTACTATTATCTAAACTCTGGGTTATTGGTGCGTTAGGGATAGAGCTAGTGGACGCATTTTCTAGCAGTGGAGCTGGAGGCAATCCCATTTGGTGTGAAAGGGTTACTGCTGCCAAGAGATCTGTGTCTCCGAGCGCAGGATATATTGGAATGTAAGGGGGAGGGAGAGGGTTTTCAAAGATTTAAGTTTCTCACTTCTTCGCTTCTGTGCTGTTGGGAACTGACATTTTTGTAATCCTCCATATAGAAAGGGTAATTACTGCCTTCCCGTAGGAATGGGTCCTGTCCTGCTTTCTCTGTCCATCCCTGCTAAATTATCCACCCAGGGGTTAACTAAGTAATACTCTGAGGTAGAGTTGCGGGCGACATACATCTTGCATGTCTCACCAGGGAGGGGCGGGGGATATGTAGTTTTTTTTTTACTCTGACTAGAGCCCATTGTCAGACAGTAATATAAATCAACAGTACAACTTTAAAAGAAAATATCTAAAATTTTTAACACTCTACTTACTATACATGCATCAGCTAACCAGTTAATTAGTCATTGACAATATCACAATATTATCTGTATAGTGAGAACATGAAATCTTTTGACGTGTACGATACTTACCATTCGTACAAGATGTCAGAAAAATACAGCGTTTTAAACAGGAAGCAGGAAAAGTGTTTGAGTAAAGATATCTGGCAGACGAAAACTTACCAGCCGTCTGGACCAAATATAAGAACTTATCTCACTACAAACATACAAAAATATATAGACGATCAAATCGAGGTATTCTCTACGTTACGTATAGACCCCAGGTCTATTTTAAGTATCCCAGATACTAACGTCACGTTATGTATAGACTCCCAGGTCTATTTTAAGTATCCCAGATACTAACGTCTTTGGAGAATTGCGCTTGGACCCCTGGTCCCTTCTCAGACGTATCTTTAAGTCCCAGACATTAAAGATGTTTGGTCACGTGTTCCCAGAACACTGACACGGATTCAGCTTCAGTGTATGACCGCAATCCCGTATGGCAAAGACAGACAATAAATTCTCTATCTTTACCATCCAGGGACGATCACTGAATCGCGGACGTAGCCCCCATTTGAAAGGATTGCCCTTATATTCTTTAACCCTCGATGTGATGGCCTCTCAGACGTCTGGGAGTGTAAACCTTCATGCTATGAGTTACATGCACAACACAAGCAGTAAAGATTCACACTGTTTATTATATGGTTAACAAAGGTTTATAAAGACAACGTGCATGGGTGTATATAATATGTGCAAGCATATGATTGGATAAATAGAAATAGCATACGACATTACATGCAGGATAATTAGTAACACACAGAAGTAACAGTTTTGATCTGGTATGTAATTGTCCTTGAAGATAAGACACACACAAGCCTTATATTATATGAACAGACAAAGGCATCTTGTAGAGAGTGCGTACGTGTCTATTCAAACACATAACAATTCATATAGCATGTTTAACCCTTCAGTGAGCTTCACTCAACTGACTCCAAAAGCCCATCCGGGTGACCTTTTAAAACCTCTGATGCTGGTCGAGTTAGGAGACAATTCTCACCCTGGGATTGGTTGGATTTTCCATCCTAATATTTAAGTGTCCAGGGACACCAGGGGCCCCCCTGTGGATTTGGAGTCACTAAGTCTAGAAAGAGCCCTGTTAGAAGAAAGGACAGGTAATTATGCTGATAAGGGGGTAGTTCACATGGGTATAGTAAAATGAGTCACAATTAACCCTTTGTAGTCATTTGTGATGTCACAAGCCCTTTAGCTGACTGCTGTTTCCTGTGAAGGGGGGGCTGCGACAGAAGGGGGGGGGGGAGGGTCAGCCATGCACTTCCAGTTTATCACACAGTCCTAGACAGCTTACCTGGCTGGGCACACACCTGATAACAAGCACTTACACCCATTAGTGCAATACAATACAATCACACATATACATGTCATAGGCATTTTGTAGGGAGAAAATCAGGGCTAGAAAGATATTCCCTGAGGGGAACAACCATATAAAAAGAGGGACAATTACCTAAATACAGATAGATGACAGGTTCAGCATTTAGCCATATATTGTCCTATTAATGTCCCCATTAGTAGGGGTTACACCACTCCAGTGACCATGCAGGCAGTGGCCGTAGAGGGTCACACTCTGATATATCATGCATCTTGTACTTACATACTGAATGCAGGAACAGGCTGGCCAAAAAATACATAACGTGGCGCTGGCTGCATCCGTCACTATTCATGTATGTGCGTTTTAATTTTTGAACCGCTCTATAACTCTAATTGTTTACCTACAATAATTCAAACAAGATGTCTTGTATGCTGTATCCCTTATGTCCGGCTGTACGGAACCCTTGTGAAACGCACCTTGTGAGACATTAACGAGCAGAGGAGGAGGAAAACTCTTCAAGAACATATAAGGAATGTGTATCCTACAACTTATCTGTTTCATTTATTCATACATTGGCTCTTATACAGGTGTAATTTCCCGATGACGCTTGTATGTAACATTTGTATTGGTGTGGTGACACCCCTCTAGGAAATTCCAGTCTCTTTATTTCATTGTTCATCAGCATCTTCTCCATCCGGGAGCGGCCCCCGGAAAGTGCGCCCGTTAGCTGGGTGTATTCATCGTCTCGCATTCTCTTATGCCGCAGGAATCCCAGGGGAGGCGCAGATCAGTATAATCTAGAGATGAGCGCCTGAAATTTTTCGGGTTTTGTGTTTTGGTTTTGGGTTCGGTTCCGCGGCCGTGTTTTGGGTTCGACCGCGTTTTGGCAAAACCTCACCGAATTTTTTTTGTCGGATTCGGGTGTGTTTTGGATTCGGGTGTTTTTTTCCAAAAACACTAAAAAACAGCTTAAATCATAGAATTTGGGGGTCATTTTGATCCCAAAGTATTATTAACCTCAAAAACCATAATTTACACTCATTTTCAGTCTATTCTGAATACCTCACACCTCACAATATTATTTTTAGTCCTAAAATTTGCACCGAGGTCGCTGTGTGAGTAAGATAAGCGACCCTAGTGGCCGACACAAACACCGGGCCCATCTAGGAGTGGCACTGCAGTGTCACGCAGGATGTCCCTTCCAAAAAACCCTCCCCAAACAGCACATGACGCAAAGAAAAAAAGAGGCGCAATGAGGTAGCTGTGTGAGTAAGATTAGCGACCCTAGTGGCCGACACAAACACCGGGCCCATCTAGGAGTGGCACTGCAGTGTCACGCAGGATGTCCCTTCCAAAAAACCCTCCCCAAACAGCACATGACGCAAAGAAAAAAAGAGGCGCAATGAGGTAGCTGACTGTGTGAGTAAGATTAGCGACCCTAGTGGCCGACACAAACACCGGGCCCATCTAGGAGTGGCACTGCAGTGTCACGCAGGATGTCCCTTCCAAAAAACCCTCCCCAATCAGCACATGATGCAAAGAAAAAGAAAAGAAAAAAGAGGTGCAAGATGGAATTGTCCTTGGGCCCTCCCACCCACCCTTATGTTGTATAAACAAAACAGGACATGCACACTTTAACCAACCCATCATTTCAGTGACAGGGTCTGCCACACGACTGTGACTGATATGACGGGTTGGTTTGGACCCCCCCCAAAAAAGAAGCAATTAATCTCTCCTTGCACAAACTGGCTCTACAGAGGCAAGATGTCCACCTCATCTTCACCCTCCGATTATATCACCGTGTACATCCCCCTCCTCACAGATTATCAATTCGTCCCCACTGGAATCCACCATCTCAGCTCCCTGTGTACTTTGTGGAGGCAATTGCTGCTGGTCAATGTCTCCGCGGAGGAATTGATTATAATTCATTTTAATGAACATCATCTTCTCCACATTTTCTGGATGTAACCTCGTACGCCGATTGCTGACAAGGTGAGCGGCGGCACTAAACACTCTTTCGGAGTACACACTTGTGGGAGGGCAACTTAGGTAGAATAAAGCCAGTTTGTGCAAGGGCCTCCAAATTGCCTCTTTTTCCTGCCAGTATAAGTACGGACTATGTGACGTGCCTACTTGGATGCGGTCACTCATATAATCCTCCACCATTCTATCAATGTTGAGAGAATCATATGCAGTGACAGTAGACGACATGTCCGTAATCGTTGTCAGGTCCTTCAGTCCGGACCAGATGTCAGCATCAGCAGTCGCTCCAGACTGCCCTGCATCACCGCCAGCGGGTGGGCTCGGAATTCTGAGCCTTTTCCTCGCACCCCCAGTTGCGGGAGAATGTGAAGGAGGAGATGTTGACAGGTCGCGTTCCGCTTGACTTGACAATTTTGTCACCAGCAGGTCTTTCAACCCCAGCAGACCTGTGTCTGCCGGAAAGAGAGATCCAAGGTAGGCTTTAAATCTAGGATCGAGCACGGTGGCCAAAATGTAGTGCTCTGATTTCAACAGATTGACCACCCGTGAATCCTTGTTAAGCGAATTAAGGGCTGCATCCACAAGTCCCACATGCCTAGCGGAATCGCTCCGTGTTAGCTCCTCCTTCAATGCCTCCAGCTTCTTCTGCAAAAGCTTGATGAGGGGAATGACCTGACTCAGGCTGGCAGTGTCTGAACTGACTTCACGTGTGGCAAGTTCAAAGGGCATCAGAACCTTGCACAACGTTGAAATCATTCTCCACTGCACTTGAGACAGGTGCATTCCACCTACTATATCGTGCTCAATTGTATAGGCTTGAATGGCCTTTTGCTGCTCCTCCAACCTCTGAAGCATATAGAGGGTTGAATTCCACCTCGTTACCACTTCTTGCTTCAGATGATGGCAGGGCAGGTTCAGTAGTTTTTGGTGGTGCTCCAGTTTTCTGTACGTGGTGCCTGTACGCCGAAAGTGTCCCGCAATTCTTCTGGCCACCGTCAGCATCTCTTGCACGCCCCTGTCGTTTTTTAAAAAATTCTGCACCACCAAATTCAAGGTATGTGCAAAACATGGGACGTGCTGGAATTGGCCCAGATTTAATGCACACACAATATTGCTGGCGTTGTCCGATGCCACAAATCCACAGGAGAGTCCAATTGGGGTAAGCCATTCCGCGATGATCTTCCTCAGTTGCCGTAAGAGGTTTTCAGCTGTGTGCGTATTCTGGAAAGCGGTGATACAAAGCGTAGCCTGCCTAGGAAAGAGTTGGCGTTTGCGAGATGCTGCTACTGGTGCCGCCGCTGCTGTTCTTGCGGCGGGAGTCCATACATCTACCCAGTGGGCTGTCACAGTCATATAGTCCTGACCCTGCCCTGCTCCACTTGTCCACATGTCCGTGGTTAAGTGGACATTGGGTACAGCTGCATTTTTTAGGACACTGGTGACTCTTTTTCTGAGGTCTGTGTACATTTTCGGTATCGCCTGCCTAGAGAAATGGAACCTAGATGGTATTTGGTACCGGGGACACAGTACCTCCAACAAGTCTCTAGTTGGCTCTGCAGTAATGATGGATACCGGAACCACGTTTCTCACCACCCAGGATGCCAAGGCCTCAGTTATCCGCTTTGCAGTAGGATGACTGCTGTGATATTTCATCTTCCTCGCAAAGGACTGTTGAACAGTCAATTGCTTACTGGAAGTAGTACAAGTGGGCTTACGACTTCCCCTCTGGGATGACCATCGACTCCCAGCGGCAACAACAGCAGCGCCAGCAGCAGTAGGCGTTACACGCAAGGATGCATCGGAGGAATCCCAGGCAGGAGAGGACTCGTCAGAATTGCCAGTGACATGGCCTGCAGGACTATTGGCATTCCTGGGGAAGGAGGAAATTGACACTGAGGGAGTTGGTGGGGTGGTTTGCGTGAGCTTGGTTACAAGAGGAAGGGATTTACTGGTCAGTGGACTGCTTCCGCTGTCACCCAAAGTTTTTGAACTTGTCACTGACTTATTATGAATGCGCTGCAGGTGACGTATAAGGGAGGATGTTCCGAGGTGGTTAACGTCCTTACCCCTACTTATTACAGCTTGACAAAGGGAACACACGGCTTGACACCTGTTGTCCGCATTTCTGGTGAAATACCTCCACACCGAAGAGCTGATTTTTTTGGTATTTTCACCTGGCATGTCAACGGCCATATTCCTCCCACGGACAACAGGTGTCTCCCCGGGTGCCTGACTTAAACAAACCACCTCACCATCAGAATCCTCCTGGTCAATTTCCTCCCCAGCGCCAGCAACACCCATATCCTCCTCATCCTGGTGTACTTCAACACTGACATCTTCAATCTGACTATCAGGAACTGGACTGCGGGTGCTCCTTCCAGCACTTGCAGGGGGCGTGCAAATGGTGGAAGGCGCATGCTCTTCACGTCCAGTGTTGGGAAGGTCAGGCATCGCAACCGACACAATTGGACTCTCCTTGTGGATTTGGGATTTCAAAGAACGCACAGTTCTTTGCGGTGCTTTTGCCAGCTTGAGTCTTTTCAGTTTTCTAGCGAGAGGCTGAGTGCTTCCATCCTCATGTGAAGCTGAACCACTAGCCATGAACATAGGCCAGGGCCTCAGCCGTTCCTTGCCACTCCGTGTGGTAAATGGCATATTGGCAAGTTTACGCTTCTCCTCCGACAATTTTATTTTAGGTTTTGGAGTCCTTTTTTTACTGATATTTGGTGTTTTGGTTTTGACATGCTCTGTACTATGCCATTGGGCATCGGCCTTGGCAGACGACGTTGCTGGCATTTCATCGTCTCGGCCATGACTAGTGGCAGCAGCTTCAGCACGAGGTGGAAGTGGATCTTGATCTTTCCCTAATTTTGGAACCTCAACATTTTTGTTCTCCATATTTTAATAGGCACAACTAAAAGGCACCTCAGGTAAACAATGGAGATGGATGGATTGGATACTAGTATACAATTATGGACGGGCTGCCGAGTGCCGACACAGAGGTAGCCACAGCCGTGAACTACCGCACTGTACTGTGTCTGCTGCTAATATATAGACTGGTTGATAAAGAGATAGTATACTCGTAACTAGTATGTATGTATAAAGAAAGAAAAAAAAACCACGGTTAGGTGGTATATACAATTATGGACGGGCTGCCGAGTGCCGACACAGAGGTAGCCACAGCCGTGAACTACCGCACTGTACTGTGTCTGCTGCTAATATATAGACTGGTTGATAAAGAGATAGTATACTCGTAACTAGTATGTATGTATGTATAAAGAAAGAAAAAAAAAACCACGGTTAGGTGGTATATACAATTATGGATGGGCTGCCGAGTGCCGACACAGAGGTAGCCACAGCCGTGAACTACCGCACTGTACTGTGTCTGCTGCTAATATAGACTGGTTGATAAAGAGATAGTATACTACTAATATTATATATACTGGTGGTCAGGTCACTGGTCACTAGTCACACTGGCAGTGGCACTCCTGCAGCAAAAGTGTGCACTGTTTTAATATAATATTATGTACTCCTGGCTCCTGCTATAACCTATAACTGGCACTGCAGTAGTGCTCCCCAGTCTCCCCCACAATTATAAGCTGTGTGAGCTGAGCAGTCAGACAGATATATAATATATATTATATAGATGATGCAGCACACTGGCCTGAGCCTGAGCAGTGCACACAGATATGGTATGTGACTGACTGAGTCACTGTGTGTATCGCTTTTTTCAGGCAGAGAATGGATATATTAAATAAACTGCACTGTGTGTCTGGTGGTCACTCACTATATAATATATTATGTACTCCTGGCTCCTGCTATAACCTATAACTGGCACTGCAGTAGTGCTCCCCAGTCTCCCCCACAATTATAAGCTGTGTGAGCTGAGCAGTCAGACAGATATATAATATTATATATAGATAATAGATGATGCAGCACACTGGCCTGAGCCTGAGCAGTGCACACAGATATGGTATGTGACTGAGTCACTGTGTGCTGTGTATCGCTTTTTTCAGGCAGAGAACGGATTATAAATAAAAGTGGTGGTCACTGGTCACTATCAGCAAAACTCTGCACTGTACACTACTGAGTACTCCTAATGCTCCCCAAAATTAGTAAATCAAGTGTCTAAACGGAGAGGACGCCAGCCACGTCCTCTCCCTATCAATCTCAATGCACGTGTGAAAATGGCGGCGACGCGCGGCTCCTTATATAGAATCCGAGTCTCGCGATAGAATCCGAGCCTCGCGAGAATCCGACAGCGTCATGATGACGTTCGGGCGCGCTCGGGTTAACCGAGCAAGGCGGGAAGATCCGAGTCGCTCGGACCCGTGAAAAAAAACATGAAGTTCTGGCGGGTTCGGATTCAGAGAAACCGAACCCGCTCATCTCTAGTATAATCACGCAGATATGTGCTCTGTAAATGCTCTACCATGTATTTACCCGCAATAGGGTGTCAGCACCCCTTGGAGATTTATTTAAAAACCCCATGTCCGTTGGTATATTCAATAATGGGATCCAATAATTATAATTGATTGTCCAGTAATTCAGCACCAATGGGTTTGTTGTCAAATATGATATTTATTCAACAAAAAAACTGTAAATACATATTAAACTACTAGGTGAGTCATCGCGCCCTACGGGCACTCTTCACACCGTCGTAAGGAGCTACGCCCCCTTAACCCTTGCACACCCTTGTGGCGTACAATATTTTTTATTATATGGAGTATTACCTCCAATCATAATTGTGTGAGTGGTTAAATATTGCACGGACAAAGGGCGTGCAATGGTTAAGGGGTTGAAGCACCTTGCAACGGCGTGAACAGCTCACGCAGGGCCTGATTAATCACCTAGTAGGTGCTTTGGTTGGGGGAGTGGCGGGTGCGGGGAAGAGGCGGATGGGATCCTGGGGTGCCGCGGGAGGGGCGGTTGCGGTGGTGCTGCAGGTGGGTGAGGGTGCCGTGGGTGGTGGTCCAGAGGTGCTGCGGGTGGGGGAGGAGCAGTTGCGGGGTTGGCCCGGGTGGGGGAGGGGCGGGTGCGGTGGGAGGTACGGGTGCGGGGTCACTGCGGGTGGGGGAGGGGGTCCGGTGCTATTGCGGGTGCTGGAGAGGGTGTGTGGGTGGGTGCCGTGGATGGGGCCCGGAGGTACTGTGAGTGGGGGAGGGGCGGGTAATGCTTCTCCTGCTTCTCCTCCTGTCAGCAGCTAGGCTGCTGTCCTCCCTTTGGCAGTGGCTATCCTGGAGACTCGCACAGCAGGCAGTCACTATTGTTAGCGCCGGTGTCCCAACGCGCCGCATTACAGGGAAGAAGATGTACGCAATAAACTACATCTCCCAGCAGCCCTAAGAGCCGGAATGCTTTGGTGCTAAGGGCTGCTGGGAGCTGTAGTTTATTTAGTGCGTCTACTTCCCTGTAATGCGGTGCGTTGTGACACTGGTGCTAACAATAGTGACTGGCTGGCAGAACTGACTGGCTGGCTGAATCAATGTAAAAAGTGAGAGTGATGTGCAGTGTCAGTGACACTGCACACAGGGCCGGCGCTAGCCGCTCAGCAAAGGGATGCAGTGCAGGGAGGACCCAGGAAGGAGAGGCGTTCTCCCTGCTCTGCATCCCTGTGCTGAGCTGCTGCTGCTATCCCTGCTGCTGCTGCCGGCTGCTGTCACACATGCAGCGGCGCTGGCAGCACAAAACCTCCTTTCCCCCTCGGCGCCGGCAGTACAAAGCCTCCTCTCCCCCTCCCCTCCCCTGTGTGACATTCAGTGGCCGGGTGGGAGCCAAAGGGGGCGGAGCTAGATGGAAACAAGGGGCGGAGCTAGAGGGGACCTTGCTGCAGCAGGAGGATGAGCTGCTACAGCATCGGCCAGCCAGACTTCATTAGGTAAGTGTCTGGAAAGAGAGTGAGTGTGTGTGTGTGTGTGTGTGTATATACAGTGTCTGTGTATACTGTATATATGTGTGACTGTGTATGTGTGTAATGTATGTACAGTATGTATGTGTGTGTTTGTATATATATGTGTCTGTTGTGTGTGTGTGTATATGTGACTGCTGCATAATGTGTGTAAGCGTCACTGGTACAGGGGGCATTACGTGTCTAAGCGGCACTGGTACAGGGGATGTTACTTGTGTAAACATCAGTGGTACGGGGGGCGTGACATGTGTAAGCGTTACTGGTACAGGTGGCATTATATGTGTAAGTGTCTCTACTACAGGGGTCATTGTGTGCGCTGTGCGTTTGTAAAGTGTGCGAGGGTGAAAATGTATAGTTTGCAGGGGGGGCGCCGAACACTCTAGCACCGGATGCACACCCCACTGCACTGCACAGCACTGTCCCCTTCTACATTGATTCAGCGTCCAGACATTACCCTCCGCGATATCACCTACTCTATCCATTACATTAGCCATCTCGGGGCTTCCACGCCGGCAGCCCAGGTGCTGTGTTGTGGAGTCAGGGCCTCTGGGGATCTGGGCGCGGTTGTGGCGGGGAGGCACTTCTGTGACATCACACGCAGAGGAGGCTCCAGGGCTCAGAGAGTATGCGGCTCAGGGAGGGCTATGAAAGCCTTCCGCTGCGCCGCTTTCATACACATCTATGCCGGTGGCCGCAGCAGCTTTTGTTCCACCTGCGCCGTGGCTAGGGAGTGGGGATTGTTGATGCCGGAGGGGACAGGTGGACTTGGCAGCAAGACATTGGTGGTCATTCCGAGTTGATCACTCGCTAGCAGTTTTTAGCAGCCATGCAAACGCTATGCCGCCGCCCTGGGAGTGTATTTTAGCTTAGCAGAAGTGCGAATGAATGGATCGGAGAGCGGGTACAAAAAAATTTTGTGCAGTTTCAGAGTAGCTTCAGACCTACTCGGCACTTGCGATCACTTCAGACCATTCAGTTCCTGATTTGACATCACGAACACGCCCTGCGTTGGGCCAGCCACGCCTGCGTTTTTTTGGAACACTCCCTGAAAATGGTCAGTTGACACCCAGAAACGCCCTCTTCCTGTCAATCTCTCTGCGGCTGCCTGTGCGACTGAAAAGCATCGCTAGACCTGTGTAAAACTACATTGTTCGTTGTAATAGTACGCCGCATACGCATAAGTGCAGAGTTTTTGCCTGATCGCTGCACAGCGAACGAATGCAGTTAGTGATCAACTTGGAATGACCCCCATAGGACGCTGCAGTAAAAGGATGTTTTTCCCCTATGTACAGCGCAGAGACTTGCTGCAGATGCAGTGGCATACCCTCCAGCTGGACATTTTTGGCAGGTACAGCCCCTTTTTTTTATGGTCTGTCCGTTTTTTGACTCTCCAAGCTTCCATTGAAAGTATAGGAAAGGGGGCGTGGCCACACTGCTGTACCTGTGGCCACGCCCCTTTTGGAATTTGCATCAATGTTTATGTGTAAAGTGTTGGAGGGTGTGTTGCTGCAGATGCAGTGGGACTATTTTGGGGTGTGGGCCTGGAGCTGCAGCTCCATCAGTCCTATTGCTAATCCTGCTCTGTGAAAACACAGCAGGCAAAGGGCAGAGCCTCCCATTGGATGTAACCTGTGTGGGAGGGCGTTTCTCGCCCAGTCAGCTGTGGACTGGGTGTGATAGACCTGCTGCTAACCCAATGAGAGCTCCTAGCCACGCCCAGCGTTAGAGACCCAGGCACAGAGTCACAGGGCTATTATATAGGAGATATAATAAAGTAACAATGTAACATTACAAATACATAGAATAAATGAGTGATACCTGTTTGCAGCAACGCGTTCCGCAGAATAGACGTCTGCTGCCTCAGGCTGATGACGGACATGGGGTTTATAAATAAATATCCAGGATGTCTTCACACCCTACTGGGGTGTATATACTATAGCATTTACAATGCACACATCTGCACCATGCTGGCATCTCGCTGTTCTTGCACTGGGATTCCTGTGGTATAAGAATAAGAATACAGGGCGACAGACACCCAGTTTTCCATGTCACCCGCACAATCGCCATAGGACAACAGTGTGAGTTTGCCCAAGACCTGATTCCATTGTGAGTTTACATGTACTCTCTCAGAACACCAGATTACTAGTACGATGCACCGTACATTGCACACGCTCTCCCACAGAGTCCGGGACAGTGGGAGAATAAAATCTTATTTATAGAAATTGTCCATCCCCAGCCCATAGCCACTGGGATAATAAGAGTGTGTGCATTGTGTGATATTGTGTGTACATGTGGGTGGGCATTGGGTGATATTGTGTGTACATGTGGGTGGGCATTGTGTGATATTGTGTGTACATGTGGGTGGGCATTGTGTGTACATGTGGGTGGGCATTGTGTGACATTGTGTGTACATGTGGGTGGGCATTGTGTGATAGTGTCCTGTCGGTATAATGAGCAATCTGTGCATGGCAGATAAGACTGCCAGGTGCTGGCTGTCAGTGTGGAAACACAATCTGCATGTGGTTAGAGACTCCCACACTGCAATGAGCATCAGAGAGACAGGAGAATGCAGTGTCCTGATCTGGGCTGAGAGCGCCATGCATGAGGGTAAGCGCTGGGATTAGTGTCCATCTTTGTTTGGGAAGGTTTCCATGGAGACTAATAGGCTGTGTTGGCTGCTGCGTGAGTGTCAGGCTGTTGCACAATGCAGAACGTGTCTCCGGTGACGGTGAGGAAGGTAGGAACAATGTGTGCTGTGACCCTGTACAGTGTTAGTGCTTTGTGTTATTGTGTAGGAATGATGTGTGTGAGCTCCAGGCTGGTTACATAGGACTGATCTGCCATTAATACTTGTACTGTATATACATCGGTGCCATGAATTTCCTGCGCGGTCCCTTTAGGTGACCATTCTGTCTCCCATCATTCCATGAGACTGGTGCATCCATTCCAATCCCCCAAATCCTGCGATTCTAAGATTTCACCCACCCTAATGTATTATCTGCTGCCAAATACACAGTGCACTATGTCATGGCATGAGGGTCTCTCTCTCTCTCTCTGACCCCCCCCCCTCTCTGTGTGCCCCTCTCTATATATATCTCTGCCTCTCTCTGTGTGTCCCTCTCTTCTCTCTCTCTCTCTCTCTCTCTCTCTCTCTCTCTCTGACCCCCCCTCTCTGTGTGCCCCTCTCTATATATCTCTCTGCCTCTCTCTGTGTGCCCCTCTCTTCTCTCTCTCTCTCCCTCTCTCTCTCTCTCTCTCTCTCTCTCTCTCTCTCTGTGCCTCATTCCTCTCTCTCTCTGTGCCCCCCCCCCCTCTCTCTCTCTCTCTCTCTCTCCCTCTCTCTCTCTGTGCCTCTCTCCTCTTTCTCTGTGTGCCCCCCCCCCCCCTCTCTCTCTCTCTCTCTCTCTCTCTCTCTCTGTGCCCCTCTCCTCTCTGCCTCTCTCTCTCTATGTGCCTCTCCCTCCTCTTTCTGTACCTCTCATTGTGTGCCCCTCTCTCCTCTCTGCCTCTGTGTGCCTCTCTCTGTGCCTCTCATTGTGTGCCCCTCTCTGCCTCTCTCTGTGCCTCTCATTGTGTGCCCCTCTCTGTGTGCCTCGCTCTGTGCCTCTCATTGCGTGCCCCTCTCTCCTCCCTGCCTCTCTCTCTGCATCTCATTGCGTGCCCCTCTCTCCTCCCTGCCTCTCTCTCTGTGCCCCTCTCTGCCTCTCTCTCTGTGCCTCTCATTGTGTGCCCCTCTCTGTGTGCCTCTCTCTGTGCCTCTCATTGCGTGCCCCTCTCTCCTCCCTGCCTCTCTCTGTGTGCCCCTCTCTGCCTCTTTCTGTGTGACTCTCACTCTGTGCCTCTTATTGTGTGCCTCCCCCCCCCTCTCCTTTCTGTGAGTCATTCTCTGTCTCAAACTATCCCCCCCACACACACTTTTTTTATTTTGTATATTATGGTTTCATTATTTTGATGTCACTGTGAATGGAGATGTGAACAACAAAAGTTCCTGCTCGTTGGCCAGGTAAGAAGGACGGGCAGATGAGAGGCTCGGGATATGTGCTGGATGGAGAGGGATGCTTGTTGGCCAGGTAAGAAGGACGGCAGATGAGAGGCTCGGGATATGTGCTGGATGGAGAGGGATGCTCGTTGGCCAGGTAAGAAGGACGGGCAGATGAGAGGCTCGGGATATGTGCTGGATGGAGAGGGATGCTTGTTGGCCAGGTAAGAAGGACGGCAGATGAGAGGCTCGGGATATGTGCTGGATGGAGAGGGATGCTCGTTGGCCAGGTAAGAAGGACGGGCAGATGAGAGGCTCGGGATATGTGCTGGATGGAGAGGGATGCTTGTTGGAGGACCAGTGGCTTTATCTTCCTTATTATACTATTCAGCACAGGTTCTCGGACTCGGTCCTCAGGACCCCACACTGTTCATGTTTTGCAGGTCACCTGTAGATTTTGGTGATACACAGTGCAGCTGCTGGGTGACCTGGAAAACATGAACCGTGTGGGGTCCTGAGGACCGAGTTTGAGAACCACTGCTATACAGCGATCCCATTCCTCTTAAATTTAGACAGGTGCCTGCCCTGCCGCCACCAAAGGTGCTGACAGCCGGAATGTTGGGAGGTGACGGGCTGATTGCTGCTCCGCGCAGCGGTTACTACCTTGTGGGCATAATAATGCATGGGGGTTTAGGGGATGGGTTTGGCCATGGTCCAATAACTGATGAGTATAGATGTGGCAGACGGCCAGGCTCTGCTGTTGCTCTCTGGGGATGTGAGATTCAGTATGTTTCTGATGTTTCATTTACATTTCTCAAAAAGGAATGTTCTAGGCTGGAAACAGTTTAGTTATTCTGAGTATTGGTTTGACGCTCCGCTGCACGTTTGTCAGTGCAATTGTGGATTAATGTTGTTGGATTTAGCACTTCTCTGTTGGGATCTCGTCATGAAGAGGTCAGTGGTCCTCTCAGAAGACCCTTGTCTTCCTCTGTCACCTCCTCTGGCCTGATCACTTGTCTCTTAGCTAAAACTACTTTGTGCTTCTGCCCTTTTACTCTTCTCGAGCCTCAGATAAGCGATCAGTCCAGTACGCAGGCCGTTTAGAAGTGGGATACACGTTAATGCAGTCCAGGATTTAGGGATATTCATGCTTGTGCACAGGTGACATTAGTACCTCAGTCAACTTGATTTAATCATCTGACTAGTCTGTAATGAAAGCGTTGGTCCAAATTTCTTGTGCTACATATTGGGGGTCATCCCGAATTGATCGCTCGCTAGCAGTTTTTAGCAGCCGTGCAAACGCATAGTCGCCGCCCACGGGGGAGTGTATTTTCGCTTTGCAGGAGTGCGACCGCCTGTGCAGCAGAGCGCCTGCAAACAAATTTTGTGCAAAACAAGACCAGCCCTGTAGTTACTTACCCTGTGCAATGATTGCTGCGACGAGTGGCACGGTAATGACGTCAGATACCCGCCCGACCACGCCTGCATTTTTCCAAACACTCCCAGAAAACGGTCAGTTGACACCCATAAACGCCCTCTTCCTGTCAATCTCCATGCGATCGCTGTGCGAATGGAATCATCGCTAGAACCAGTGAAAAACCACAAAGGACTTCGTACCCGTGCGCATTGCGGTGCATACTCATGCGCAGATTAGCAGTTTTTCCCACTGATCGCTACATAGTGAACAACGGCAGCTAGCGATCAACTCGGAATGACCCCCATTGTACAGAGTCCATTGTGGAACCCAGTGGTGGGTGTTCTGTTTTCTGGGGTTACTGATATTACCGCACAGCAGCGATCAGGCCCATTGTACAGGGTCCGTTGTGGAACCCAGTGGTGGATGCTCTGTTTTCTGGGGTTACTGATATTACCGCACAGCAGCGGTCAGGTCTGAGTTAGGACCATTGTACAGAGTCCGTTGTGGAACCCAGTGGTGGGTGTTCTGTTTTCTGGGGTTACTGATCTTACCGCACAGCAGCGATCAGGCCCATTGTACAGAGTCCGTTGTGGAACCCAGTGGTGGGTGCTCTGTTTTCTGGGGTTACTGATATTACCGCACAGCAGCGGTCAGGTCTGAGTTAGGACCATTGTACAGAGTCCGTTGTGGAACCCAGTGGTGGGTGTTCTGTTTTCTGGGGTTACTGATATTACCGCACAACAGCGATCAGGCCCATTGTACAGAGTCCGTTGTGGAACCCAGTGATGGGTGTTCTGTTTTCGGGGGTTACTGATATTACCGCACAGCAGCGATCAGGTCTGAGTTAGGACCATTGTACAGAGTCCGTTGTGGAACCCAGTGGTGAATGCTCTGTTTTCTGGGGTTACTGATATTACCGCACAGCAGCGATCAGGCCCATTGTACAGAGTCCGTTGTGGAACCCAGTGGTGAATGCTCTGTTTTCTGGGGTTACTGATATTACCGCACAGCAGCGATCAGGCCCATTGTACAGAGTCCGTTGTGGAACCCAGTGGTG
Source organism: Pseudophryne corroboree (assembly GCF_028390025.1). Taxonomy (NCBI): domain Eukaryota; kingdom Metazoa; phylum Chordata; class Amphibia; order Anura; family Myobatrachidae; genus Pseudophryne; species Pseudophryne corroboree. Next base: position 842,998,963 of record NC_086449.1, read on the forward strand.
GGTGTTCTGTTTTCTGGGGTTACTGATATTACCGCACAGCAGCGATCAGGCCCATTGTACAGAGTCCGTTGTGGAACCCAGTGGTGGGTGTTCTGTTTTCTGGGGTTACTGATATTACCACACAGCAGCGATCAGGCCCATTGTACAGAGTCCGTTGTGGAACCCAGTGGTGGATGCTCTGTTTTCTGGGGTTACTGATATTACCGCACAGCAGCGATCAGGCCCATTGTACAGAGTCCGTTTTGGAACCCAGTGGTGGGTGCTCTGTTTTCTGGTGTTACTGATATTACCGCACAGCAGCGATCAGGCCCATTGTACAGAGTCCGTTGTGGAACCCAGTGGTGGGTGTTCTGTTTTCTGGTGTTACTGATATTACCGCACAGCAGCGATCAGGCCCATTGTACAGAGTCCGTTGTGGAACCCAGTGGTGGGTGCTCTGTTTTCTGGGGTTACTGATATTACCGCACAGCAGTATGCAGGAGAAATGACACTTTATATTGTGCTGGTGTTTGTGCACTTGGCTGCGTTGTGTGTGCCGGGACTGCCTGCGTTTGGTATATCTGCCGGTGTTGCTGTATCGGAGAGGGATGCAGTTATTAACCCCGCTGTCAGGGACCCGGCGTTCAGGTTCCCAAAGCTGGAATCCCGCCAGCCATGGAAAGCGGGCGGAATCCCAATCCAAGCCCCATATTCCCCCTCAGGTGGTGGTCCACGACACCACCCGAGGGGGATATAATAGTGTCTCGCCCCCGGGCCTGAAGCAAGGCGAGCTCACGAGGGGATTTGCTGCGCACGCTGTCTGTCTCCTGAGATTCTGGTGCCTGAGCTTCCGTCCTATTCTTATGTTATTAGCTATGCGATATTCTTCTTATGTTTATCAGTATTTCATATGAAAGTTGGTTACACAAAGACTCGCCATATAACTTTCCACTCGTTACAGCTCATTATAATATGAGATTAGCGGCAGTTTCTAGGACATATGGCTCCCGGTGCGAACAGTCAAAGCACACCCCAACACCCGTCACCCCGGATTTTGTCAAAATGTACCATACCTCCTAACTAAGGGGAACTTAGCACACACCACCTGACCAAGATGGCATGGGATCGGGGCAAGGGACGTGCCCTTGTGGGAAAACACTCCCTCACCCTGCATTTACAGCACCAGCCACCCCCACCCTTGGTCCGTTCCTGCTCAGTTTACCAGGCGGTCAGACCGCCTGCCCCCTCTTACGCCCCGCACATGCCAAATACAACTGGATAACCAGCCCTCAGTATACACAAGTTCTAACGGCACAAGGGAAAACCAAACTGCGAGACATTCAGAGGACTGAGGGCGTTATTAGTAGAGATGAGCGCCTGAAATTTTTCGGGTTTTGTGTTTTGGTTTTGGGTTCGGTTCCGCGGCCGTGTTTTGGGTTCGAACGCGTTTTGGCAAAACCTCACCGAATTTTTTTTGTCGGATTCGGGTGTGTTTTGGATTCGGGTGTTTTTTTCAAAAAACACTAAAAAACAGCTTAAATCATAGAATTTGGGGGTCATTTTGATCCCAAAGTATTATTAACCTCAAAAACCATAATTTACACTCATTTTCAGTCTATTCTGAATACCTCACACCTCACAATATTATTTTTAGTCCTAAAATTTGCACCGAGGTCGCTGTGTGAGTAAGATAAGCGACCCTAGTGGCCGACACAAACACCGGGCCCATCTAGGAGTGGCACTGCAGTGTCACGCAGGATGTCCCTTCCAAAAAACCCTCCCCAAACAGCACATGACGCAAAGAAAAAAAGAGGCGCAATGAGGTAGCTGTGTGAGTAAGATTAGCGACCCTAGTGGCCGACACAAACACCGGGCCCATCCAGGAGTGGCACTGCAGTGTCACGCAGGATGTCCCTTCCAAAAAACCCTCCCCAATCAGCACATGATGCAAAGAAAAAGAAAAGAAAAAAGAGGTGCAAGATGGAATTGTCCTTGGGCCCTCCCACCCACCCTTATGTTGTATAAACAAAACAGGACATGCACACTTTAACCAACCCATCATTTCAGTGACAGGGTCTGCCACACGACTGTGACTGATATGACGGGTTGGTTTGGACCCCCCCCAAAAAAGAAGCAATTAATCTCTCCTTGCACAAACTGGCTCTACAGAGGCAAGATGTCCACCTCATCTTCACCCTCCGATATATCACCGTGTACATCCCCCTCCTCACAGATTATCAATTCGTCCCCACTGGAATCCACCATCTCAGCTCCCTGTGTACTTTGTGGAGGCAATTGCTGCTGGTCAATGTCTCCGCGGAGGAATTGATTATAATTCATTTTAATGAACATCATCTTCTCCACATTTTCTGGATGTAACCTCGTACGCCGATTGCTGACAAGGTGAGCGGCGGCACTAAACACTCTTTCGGAGTACACACTTGTGGGAGGGCAACTTAGGTAGATTAAAGCCAGTTTGTGCAAGGGCCTCCAAATTGCCTCTTTTTCCTGCCAGTATAAGTACGGACTGTGTGACGTGCCTACTTGGATGCGGTCACTCATATAATCCTCCACCATTCTATCAATGTTGAGAGAATCATATGCAGTGACAGTAGACGACATGTCCGTAATCGTTGTCAGGTCCTTCAGTCCGGACCAGATGTCAGCATCAGCAGTCGCTCCAGACTGCCCTGCATCACCGCCAGCGGGTGGGCTCGGAATTCTGAGCCTTTTCCTCGCACCCCCAGTTGCGGGAGAATGTGAAGGAGGAGATGTTGACAGGTCGCGTTCCGCTTGACTTGACAATTTTGTCACCAGCAGGTCTTTCAACCCCAGCAGACCTGTGTCTGCCGGAAAGAGAGATCCAAGGTAGGCTTTAAATCTAGGATCGAGCACGGTGGCCAAAATGTAGTGCTCTGATTTCAACAGATTGACCACCCGTGAATCCTTGTTAAGCGAATTAAGGGCTGCATCCACAAGTCCCACATGCCTAGCGGAATCGCTCCCTTTTAGCTCCTTCTTCAATGCCTCCAGCTTCTTCTGCAAAAGCCTGATGAGGGGAATGACCTGACTCAGGCTGGCAGTGTCTGAACTGACTTCACGTGTGGCAAGTTCAAAGGGCATCAGAACCTTGCACAACGTTGAAATCATTCTCCACTGCACTTGAGACAGGTGCATTCCACCTACTATATCGTGCTCAATTGTATAGGCTTGAATGGCCTTTTGCTGCTCCTCCAACCTCTGAAGCATATAGAGGGTTGAATTCCACCTCGTTACCACTTCTTGCTTCAGATGATGGCAGGGCAGGTTCAGTAGTTTTTGGTGGTGCTCCAGTCTTCTGTACGTGGTGCCTGTACGCCGAAAGTGTCCCGCAATTTTTCTGGCCACCGACAGCATCTCTTGCACGCCCCTGTCGTTTTTTAAAAAATTCTGCACCACCAAATTCAAGGTATGTGCAAAACATGGGACGTGCTGGAATTTGCCCATATTTAATGCACACACAATATTGCTGGCGTTGTCCGATGCCACAAATCCACAGGAGAGTCCAATTGGGGTAAGCCATTCCGCGATGATCTTCCTCAGTTGCCGTAAGAGGTTTTCAGCTGTGTGCGTATTCTGGAAAGCGGTGATACAAAGCGTAGCCTGCCTAGGAAAGAGTTGGCGTTTGCGAGATGCTGCTACTGGTGCCGCCGCTGCTGTTCTTGCGGCGGGAGTCCATACATCTACCCAGTGGGCTGTCACAGTCATATAGTCCTGACCCTGCCCTGCTCCACTTGTCCACATGTCCGTGGTTAAGTGGACATTGGGTACAACTGCATTTTTTAGGACACTGGTGAGTCTTTTTCTGACGTCCGTGTACATTCTCGGTATCGCCTGCCTAGAGAAGTGGAACCTAGATGGTATTTGGTAACGGGGGCACACTGCCTCAATAAATTGTCTAGTTCCCTGTGAACTAACGGCGGATACCGGACGCACGTCTAACACCAACATAGTTGTCAAGGCCTCAGTTATCCGCTTTGCAGTAGGATGACTGCTGTGATATTTCATCTTCCTCGCAAAGGACTGTTGAACAGTCAATTGCTTACTGGAAGTAGTACAAGTGGGCTTACGACTTCCCCTCTGGGATGACCATCGACTCCCAGCGGCAACAACAGCAGCGCCAGCAGCAGTAGGCGTTACACGCAAGGATGCATCGGAGGAATCCCAGGCAGGAGAGGACTCGTCAGAATTGCCAGTGACATGGCCTGCAGGACTATTGGCATTCCTGGGGAAGGAGGAAATTGACACTGAGGGAGTTGGTGGGGTGGTTTGCGTGAGCTTGGTTACAAGAGGAAGGGATTTACTGGTCAGTGGACTGCTTCCGCTGTCACCCAAAGTTTTTGAACTTGTCACTGACTTATTATGAATGCGCTGCAGGTGACGTATAAGGGAGGATGTTCCGAGGTGGTTAACGTCCTTACCCCTACTTATTACAGCTTGACAAAGGGAACACACGGCTTGACACCTGTTGTCCGCATTTCTGGTGAAGGAAAGGTATTTTCACCTGGCATGTCAACGGCCATATTCCTCCCACGGACAACAGGTGTCTCCCCGGGTGCCTGACTTAAACAAACCACCTCACCATCAGAATCCTCCTGGTCAATTTCCTCCCCAGCGCCAGCAACACCCATATCCTCCTCATCCTGGTGTACTTCAACACTGACATCTTCAATCTGACTATCAGGAACTGGACTGCGGGTGCTCCTTCCAGCACTTGCAGGGGGCGTGCAAATGGTGGAAGGCGCATGCTCTTCACGTCCAGTGTTGGGAAGGTCAGGCATCGCAACCGACACAATTGGACTCTCCTTGTGGATTTGGGATTTCGAAGAACGCACAGTTCTTTGCGGTGCTACTGCTTTTGCCAGCTTGAGTCTTTTCATTTTTCTAGCGAGAGGCTGAGTGCTTCCATCCTCATGTGAAGCTGAACCACTAGCCATGAACATAGGCCAGGGCCTCAGCCGTTCCTTGCCACTCCGTGTGGTAAATGGCATATTGGCAAGTTTACGCTTCTCCTCCGACAATTTTATTTTAGGTTTTGGAGTCCTTTTTTTACTGATATTTGGTGTTTTGGATTTGACATGCTCTGTACTATGACATTGGGCATCGGCCTTGGCAGACGACGTTGCTGGCATTTCATCGTCTCGGCCATGACTAGTGGCAGCAGCTTCAGCACGAGGTGGAAGTGGATCTTGATCTTTCCCTAATTTTGGAACCTCAACATTTTTGTTCTCCATATTTTAATAGGCACAACTAAAAGGCACCTCAGGTAAACAATGGAGATGGATGGATTGGATACTAGTATACAATTATGGACGGGCTGCCGAGTGACGACACAGAGGTAGCCACAGCCGTGAACTACCGCACTGTACTGTGTCTGCTGCTAATATATAGACTGGTTGATAAAGAGATAGTATACTCGTAACTAGTATGTATGTATAAAGAAAGAAAAAAAAAACACGGTTAGGTGGTATATACAATTATGGACGGGCTGCCGAGTGCCGACACAGAGGTAGCCACAGCCGTGAACTACCGCACTGTACTGTGTCTGCTGCTAATATATAGACTGGTTGATAAAGAGATAGTATACTCGTAACTAGTATGTATGTATAAAGAAAGAAAAAAAAAACCACGGTTAGGTGGTATATACAATTATGGACGGGCTGCCGAGTGCCGACACAGAGGTAGCCACAGCCGTGAACTACCGCACTGTACTGTGTCTGCTGCTAATATATAGACTGGTTGATAAAGAGATAGTATACTCGTAACTAGTATGTATGTATAAAGAAAGAAAAAAAAACCACGGTTAGGTGGTATATACAATTATGGACGGGCTGCCGAGTGCCGACACAGAGGTAGCCACAGCCGTGAACTACCGCACTGTACTGTGTCTGCTGCTAATATATAGACTGGTTGATAAAGAGATAGTATACTCGTAACTAGTATGTATGTATAAAGAAAGAAAAAAAAACCACGGTTAGGTGGTATATACAATTATGGACGGGCTGCCGAGTGCCGACACAGAGGTAGCCACAGCCGTGAACTACCGCACTGTACTGTGTCTGCTGCTAATATATAGACTGGTTGATAAAGAGATAGTATACTCGTAACTAGTATGTATGTATAAAGAAAGAAAAAAAAACCACGGTTAGGTGGTATATACAATTATGGACGGGCTGCCGAGTGCCGACACAGAGGTAGCCACAGCCGTGAACTACCGCACTGTACTGTGTCTGCTGCTAATATAGACTGGTTGATAAAGAGATAGTATACTACTAATATTATATATACTGGTGGTCAGGTCACTGGTCACTAGTCACACTGGCAGTGGCACTCCTGCAGCAAAAGTGTGCACTGTTTAATTTTAATATAATATTATGTACTCCTGGCTCCTGCTATAACCTATAACTGGCACTGCAGTGCTCCCCAGTCTCCCCCACAATTATAAGCTGTGTGAGCTGAGCAGTCAGACAGATATATAATATATATAGATGATGCAGCACACTGGCCTGAGCCTGAGCAGTGCACACAGATATGGTATGTGACTGACTGAGTCACTGTGTGTATCGCTTTTTTCAGGCAGAGAACGGATATATTAAATAAACTGCACTGTGTGTCTGGTGGTCACTCACTATATAATATATTATGTACTCCTGGCTCCTGCTATAACCTATAACTGGCACTGCAGTAGTGCTCCCCAGTCTCCCCCACAATTATAAGCTGTGTGAGCTGAGCAGTCAGACAGATATATAATATTATATATAGATAATAGATGATGCAGCACACTGGCCTGAGCCTGAGCAGTGCACACAGATATGGTATGTGACTGAGTCACTGTGTGCTGTGTATCGCTTTTTTCAGGCAGAGAACGGATTATAAATAAAAGTGGTGGTCACTGGTCACTATCAGCAAAACTCTGCACTGTACTGAGTACTCCTAATGCTCCCCAAAATTAGTAAATCAAGTGTCTCTCTAATCTATTCTAAACGGAGAGGACGCCAGCCACGTCCTCTCCCTATCAATCTCAATGCACGTGTGAAAATGGCGGCGACGCGCGGCTCCTTATATAGAATCCGAGTCTCGCGATAGAATCCGAGCCTCGCGAGAATCCGACAGCGTCATGATGACGTTCGGGCGCGCTCGGGTTAACCGAGCAAGGCGGGAAGATCCGAGTCGCTCGGACCCGTGAAAAAAAACATGAAGTTCTGGCGGGTTCGGATTCAGAGAAACCGAACCCGCTCATCTCTAGTTATTAGTAGCGTCAGCTGGAGCGGCGCAGAGGATTACGCTGGGTACACACCGTGAGATATATCTGCACATCACAGACATATTGTCGGTACACACTGGCCGACGCACCGGCGATATATCGGCCAGTGTGCACCCAGCATCAGTCACTGGGCTACATATATGAAGCCACCGCTTCTCGTTCTGCTTGGAGCTGGAACTTTAGCGCGGCCTAACACGCAGATCATTATCGCTGAATAACGTGAGTCTCAGGCGATCACCCCATCAGCCTCCCGGGCTGCAGGATCGCCCAGGATACATCGAATGCTGTCCTTTTACATCGATGTATCCTGGGCGATCCCAGCCATGCCCCCATGTGCAGCACATTCAACCTGGAGGATCCGATCCAATGCTCACGGGAATGCGCATAGGATCGGAAACACCTCCAAAATGCCCGATTTCATCCGATATATCGGACCGAATGCCCAAAATCGGATGAAATCGGGCGTTATCGCTCTAGTGTATGGGGCGCTTAAGAGTCAGATTGAAGCAGGTCAGTTAGCCAGTTGTGGGTGGACACGTGTTAGAAATCAAGTTATTCCAACCAGTGCATAACAAGTGTTCTCTGTGCCGGCTTCACTTCCTGAGCGCACAGCGCCATGAGGATGCTCCAACTGCAGAGTTCCTGTCTGGAGCGTCCGAAGGCTGCTGCAGCAGCGATGGTACCACCTAGAGAGAGAGAGAGAGAGAGAGCCCATGTTCTGGGCAGCGGCACCGGTCACACAGCCCTAGTGGTGGCCCTGATTCCAGGAGTGTGGAGCTAAAGGTGATAGAGATGGGACAGTAGAATGGGACAGACGATGGGAGAGCTGCTGGGAGTTGTAGTCCTCCTCTTGTGTATATATACTGTATGGTTATAGCTGGTCACCAATATCACCATGACACCAGGCTTCTAGTACAGCGTAGCTGCTATTACAGCTTGTATGTGTGTCACTTAGTACTGCAGGAGCTGCTGGGAGATGTAGTCCTCCTCTTGTGTATATGTACTGTATGGTTATAGCTGGTCACCAATATCACCATGACACCAGGCTTCTAGTACAGCGTAGCTGCTATTACAGCTTGTATGTGTGTCACTTAGTACTGCAGGAGCTGCTGGGAGTTGTAGTCCTCCTCTTGTGTATATGTACTGTATGGTTATAGCTGGTCACCAATATCACCATGACACCAGGCTTCTAGTACAGCGTAGCTGCTATTACAGCTTGTATGTGTGTCAGTACTGCAGGAGCTGCTGGGAGTTGTAGTCCTCCTCTTGTGTATATGTACTGTATGGTTATAGCTGGTCACCAGTATCACCATGACACCAGGCTTCTAGTACAGCGTAGCTGCTATTACATCTTGTATGTGTGTCACTTAGTACTGCAGGAGCTGCTGGGAGTTGTAGTACACCTCTCCTGTATATGTACTGTATGGTTATAGCTGGTCACCAATATCACCATGACACCAGGCTTCTAGTACAGCGTAGCTGCTATTACAGCTTGTATGTGTGTCACTTAGTACTGCAGGAGCTGCTGGGAGTTGTAGTCCTCCTCTTGTGTATATATACTGTATTGTTATAGCTGGTCACCAGTATCACCATGACACCAGGCTTCTAGTACAGCGTAGCTGCTATTACAGCTTGTATGTGTGTCAGTGCTGCAGGAGCTGCTGGGAGTTGTAGTCCTCCTCTTGTGTATATGTACTGTACGGTTATAGCTGGTCACCAATATCACCATGACACCAGGCTTCTAGTACAGCGTAGCTGCTATTACAGCTTGTATGTGTGTCACTTAGTACTGCAGGAGCTGCTGGGAGTTGTAGTCCTTCTCTTGTTTATATGTACTGTATGGTTACAGCTGGTCACCAATATCACCATGACACCAGGCTTCTAGTACAGCGTAGCTGCTATTACAGCCTGTATGTGTGTCACTTAGTACTGCAGGAGCTGCTGGGAGTTATAGTCCTCCTCTTGTGTATATGTACTGTAAAGTTCGTTTAAATTACAAGGAAAAGGAATACCTTAACACACTGTTGTACGGGCCGCTAAACATAAACAAATAACCGCTAAGATATGTATGCACATTGCGTATACACGCCGACACGCTGTGCGCACAATGCAGCGACACGTGGCTGAATACACCTTATACCCCAAACAAGAATGGAATGCGACACCAGTAGTTAAATGTTATGTTGTGGTCCAAAGCAGCAACAGTATTTACTCAAAAGATACAGATAAGAGATTCAACAATATTACAGAGAAGAGCTACAACCAATAGTACATACGTTTGTTCGCCTGCGCCTCCCGGATCCAGGGCTCAGTCAGTCTTGGCAAGATGACCTTCAGAGAATAGACTGAGCCTGGTCAGGAAGCCTCACTTTTATACAATGGGTCCAAAATACAATGGGGAATGTAAGCTCTTCTTCCATAGGTCAAGGGACAGGTGATTTACAGTGCATGAGGGGTCATAGGTTGGTTTGAATGTGCGGGTGATGCTTGCAGGTGTTCGCAGCCGAATATCAGAGTACAGTATTTACAGTGTTTGTGAATATTACAATTCTGCGCATATCTATGCGCAGAAACATGCGATAAACTGCACTTAACAACCGGAATGTAGATTACAAAATACTGCACATCTGGATACCAAACACTTAAGGTGCATACACACGGAGAGATTTTGGCTATGAGAGATTTTGACTAACTTTTCCCTTGAACTGGCAGTAGGAGATTTTGACTAACTTTACCAGAGATTTTGTCTAACTATGCAAGAGATTTTGGCTATGGGAGATTTTGGCTATGGGAGATTTTGACTATCTCATTTAAATAAGGGGATGAGTGTCATATATAGGACGATTTTACAGGGTGGCTGGTATTTAAATAGCTAAAAGTAAAAAAAAAAAATTTGCGTGGGGTCCCCCCTCCTATGTAAAACCAGCCTCGGGCTCTTTGAGCCAGTCCTGGTTGTTAAAATACAGAGGAAAAAAAGAGTAGGGTTCCCCTATATTTAGACAACCAGCACCGGGCTCTGCGTCCGGTCCTGGTTTAAAAAATACGGGGGACAAAAGACATAGGGGTCCCCCGTATTTTTGAAACCAGCACCGGGCTCCACTAGCCAGGGAGATAATGCCACAGCCGGGGGACACTTTTATATTGGTCCCTGCGGCCGTGCCATTACCCCCCCAACTAGTCACCCCTGGCCGGGGTACACTGGAGGAGTGAGGACCCCTTAAATCAAGGGGTCCCCCCCCTCCAGCCACCCAAGGGCCAGGGGTGAAGCCCGAGGCTGTCCCCCCCCATCCCGAGGCTGTCCCCCCATCTGTGGGCGGTGGATGGGAGGCTGGTACCGCTCCGCTGCCAAACTCTGCAAGAGAAAGGTAAATTTCCGCCGCCCGCACCGCCACCCGCACCGCCGCCGCCCACACCGCCACCCGCCGCCGCCCGCACCCCCGCCGCCGCCCACACCGCCACCGCAACCCGTCGCCGCCCGCACCGCCGCCACAACCCGCCGCCGCCCGCACCACCGCCGCCTGCAACATCGCTATCGCTGGGAAAAATCGCTGGCCTCTAGCGATTTTAACTAACTTTACCAGCGACATAGCCAAAATTGACTTGCCGGCACTGACTATTTTTCCCAGCGATAGCGACTTAGCGGGGACGCGCATCGCTATCGCTGCCTGTATACACACGGAGCGATCTGCACTAACTTTCTGAGCGATTTTGACTATATAGTCAAAATCGCTCAGTTATATCGCTCCGTGTGTATGCACCTTAAGTCCTAACCTTGCTCTGTCCCCTCACATCCTGTAAAGCTGAATAACTCTATTGTTCTACCCTCAGAGTACATGTAACCTGCTGGCCATGTGTGTGGAGACTATGGAGGTAATTCTGAGTTGTTCGCTCGTTGCCGAATTTCGCTATATTGTGATTAGTCGCTTACTGCGCATGCGCTTAGTTATTTTACTCAAAAGTTAGGTATTTTACTCACAGCATTACGAGGATTTTTCTTCGTTCTGGTGATCGGAGTGTGATTGACAGGAAGTGGGTGTTTCTGGGCGGAAACTAGCCATTTTATGGGTGTGTGTGAAAAAACGCTGCCGTTTCTGGGAAAAACGCGGGAGTGGCTGGAGAAACGGGGGAGTGCCTGGGCGAACGCTGGGTGTGTTTGTGACGTCAAACCAGGAACGAAACTGACTGAACTGATCGCAATGTAGGAGTAAGTCTGGAGCTACTCAGAAACTGCTAAGAAATTTATATTCGCAAATTTTGCGAATCTTTCATTCGCAATTCTGCTAAGCTAAGATACACTCCCAGAGGGCGGCGGCTTAGCGTGTGCAATGCTGCTAAAAGCAGCTAGCGAGCGAACAACTCGGAATGAGGGCCTATGTGTAAATTGTGCACTATAGGAATTGAATACTGAATATGTCTTTGTAGCTTGTCTGTGCGAATGCGTATGCTACCATATATACTCATACCACATGCAAATACGCAAGACTCGTGAACCAGTATACGTAGCGTGCGTGTATGCGTACGCACGGCAAAGATGTGCACGCACAGAGTCCACTCTGTGTGGTGTTTGCATGTGGTGTGTGTGTGTGTGTGTGTGTGTGTGTGTGTGTGTGTGTGTGTGTGTGTGTGTAATATTTTTGACTTCGACAGGCCACCATTTGATAGTCAACTAAAACTTTCACTAAACAATATTTAATATGTACAACATTTGAGAAATGGAAGAGGAGTTGTGGGTGGGAATATATCTAATTTTGTACAACCTAGTGGGATAGGTAAAGCGTGTATGTATGGGTGTGTGAGGGGAATGTATCCTCATGCTGTATAAGTCTCTGTTCTATAAAAGCTTCAAGGTCATGCAAAGTATTCATTTAATCCTTCTCATCCCGTATTAAGGGTCTGTACATGGTCCAACAAACATTTCCAAGCTTATCTGGACTAGAGCTTTTCTAGTTGCCCCTATCTTGTTTGGCTTATTTTAATAAATGGGAAACACATTTACCTGAGGATACATTTGGGGAGATGTATGTGTATGCCATTACGTGTTGATAATGTTCCTGCATCGGCTATGTGTATTATTAACTGGGGATCACAGAAATGAAGGTAAGACAACATTTATATACACCAATTACACTGATGTCATATCCGGATGGAGATTTCTGGGTAGAGGGGAAAACACAAACAAATGGTGAAAGAAACAGACCATGAAATTAATTTACATTCCTTATCACAATACTGTTTCTATTGTTGGATCGTATACCAGATCTGCCGCATTTACAACGCACACGCTCCTTAGACTCATCAAATTTGTATCATGCCTATTTCGCCGCATCAAAATCCGAACACATTGCAATATCAGGCCGATAATTATGACAACACCCAGGATACAGAGAAGAAACTTCCCCACATTTGCAATCATTCCTTGTGCCCACTCTCCTATCAAGCACGCTAGCGCATGGATATACCTATAATTTATAATTCCTCTGGCAGTACGGGTGTTCTCTAATGCAAGAGGAATCTGAATCCCGGTGGATTCATGAATCAAATTAGAGGCTGCGTGCTCTGCCCTATCTATGAGGTGTCTCTTGAAAATGTGTTCGTAGTGGGTGTGAGTATAAGGAGGCGAGGCGTTGCGGTGATTGTCTTTCATTTTGTCATGTGTAATGGTCATGACTTCTGGTAGTACTCTGCCTATGTAACACAACACTTCAAAGCTCGGAGTAAGCCACTTGTACGCCTTCCTTCCACATATGAAATAAGCGTCATCTGGGAGAACATAGGGGACAAAATGCATCAATAACATATCATAAATAATCCTTACAAAGAAACCTGTCCCCAGTTTTTCCATCTGTTAGACACAAGTATCTGGCTGAATGATGTGCGCACAATATCCCTGTGACACTTTTCCAGCCCACATGGTTTTGATTCCACGTGTATACTTGTATCGGAAGTACCTCCTACTTGTGGCTATCCCACGTACAAGTTCATAGTTGATGGGTTCTTTATCAGCTCTGTGTGAGAAGGTCATTGTCTGATTGTTCCATGTCACTTCCCAATTTCCTGGTTTCCGGAAATTGGTTATGTTGAAACACAATAGTGATCTATCTACGTGGTACTGGTGGAGCTTTAGGCCAGGTGGTCTAGATATATTGTATTTCCTGTCCACTGGTCTCCCCCTATGCAATTCGAGTACCTCATTTACTGTTAATGGGTATGGCACTAATCCCGATTTACTCTGTCCTTGAGGTACTTGTGAGCACACCCAGCTTTCTGTTTGGTTTAAGACCATACCCACTAATGAGTGATAGCCACTCAAAGGATGTCCATCAATATTGATATTATTGTTTGACTGACATCTCTGGATACACCCATCTTCGACTATGTTATCGCAGTACTTACATATGCAATATTCATCAGACAATAACTCTTCACATTGCCTCTGAGCTCCGTGACTACCAGATCTCTTACTGATACCAGCTTTGACCAAAGTGATGGACTGATCCTGGGGTCCTACAAATTCATCCTCTCCATCAGAACCCATTCCAGATCCTTGCTTGACTTCTCAGGGGCCCTCGCAAAAACAAATTGTCCTGATCAAAAATAGTCACAAGAAAAATCCGGAATAGGGATAACAGTCTTTTGATGCGAATCCATTTCGAGGAGAGTATGGGGAAGAAGGAGAAAAAAAAATGAAGATGGAAGGGTGTTTGGAGAGGAAAATAAATTATGATAACAGTCCTTGATTTTGCTTTTCACCACGCTCAGGTGCAGTTCAACAGTCCTGCCTTTCAGCTTTCCCAGAGCAGATTCTCCAGTGATATCAGGTTTTCTTCACCTTTCTCTTTGTCACGCGTTTTCTCCGGGTTAGCGACCTTCATGCAGTGAGACGAGTGGACCCAAGTCTCTCTCTCGGCAACCTTCATTGATGTCATGCTGGTCCACAAAACTTGATACGGTCCTTCCCACCTGTCTATTAGGCAACCTGAGCATAGAAAATTTAGAATCCTCACATAGTCCCCAGGTTCAATGTCATGACAATTACTGTTTGGTAGGTCAGGAATCGCTAGTTTCAGATTTCTTTGCTGGTTTCTCAATTGCTGGCTCATCCTAACCAAGTATTGCACAGTCATTTCATTATTGCATTTCAGATCGTCCCGGGGATCTATCATTACATGGGTCTGTCATCCAAAAAGAATTTCAAAGGGTGATAGGTTAAGCGGTAACCTTGGAGTGGTTCTGATGCTGTACAACACTAGTGGCAGTGCCTCTGGCCACAACAATCCAGTTTCAGCTTTCACTTTGCTCAGCTTGTTCTTAATAGTGCTGTTCATTCTCTCCACCTTTGCACTGGCCTGTGGCCGGTAGGGAGTATGTAGCTTACTATTAATACCCATAAGTTTGTACATACCTGAAAGACTTCACCTGTAAAATGGGTACCCCTATCACTCTCAATAATCTTAGGGATACCATGTCTGCACACAAATTCCTGCACAATTTTCTTAGCGGTAAACACAGCAGTATTTGTGGCGGCAGGAAATGCCTCTACCCAGTTTGAAAAGACCTCCGTGCATACTAGTACATATTTCAAATTCCTACAGAGTGGTAGCTGTATTTAGTCGATTTGACCTTTCCAGGTAATACAGTCTGTAGGATGGATATGGGATGGCTCCGTCGGTATTGTCTTACCAATATTCTTCCTCAAGCAAGTAAGACATGTCATAGCTTTCTTGCTTGCCTGAGAAGAGAACCCTGGTGCACTCCAGTAAACTCTTAACAATTTGCACATACCCTCCTTGCCCAGATGAGTCCGACCATGTGCCTCCTCAGATAGACTTGGGAGATACGCCCTGGGGCAACTGGCTTACCTTGTCCATCTCTCCAGAGTCCTGAGGACTCCTGACCATATCCCTTCATCTTCCAGACCGCCTTCTCCTGTAGGGAACACAAATATTGCATTTCATTTAACTGTTGTGTATTTACTGTATTGAATGTCATCAGTTGTGGGGTGGTGCTTTGTATGGTGGTGCTTGCTGCCGATTTAGCAGCTTCGTCCGCCCGGCTGTTACCAAGTGAAATTGGGTCTTGGTTGTAAGTGTGTGCTTTACACTTGATAACAGCCCCTCTGTCAGGTTACTGTATGGTCCTCAGCAGTCTTTTGGTGTGTGATGCATGCGCCACAGGTGTGCCAGCTGCCGTCATGAAATTTCTGAGGCGCCACAGGGCCCCGAAATCATGCACCACTCCGAAAGCATATCTAGTCCATGTATATATTAGCTGACTTACCCTTTGCCAACTCACATGCTCTGGTCAGTGCTACCAGCTCAGCGACTTGTGCTGAGTGAGGTGGACCAAGGGATTCATCTTCTATGATACCTTCATCATCTACAACTGTGTATCCGGTGCACAGGTCTCCTGAGTCCGTCTGTCTGTGACAACTACCATCAGTGTAAAAGGTAAAGTCTACGTCTTCCAGTGGGTTGTCACTAATGACAGGTCTCGCAGTGAAAGTCTGGTTCAAGTATTCCATACAATCATGCGTATCAGTGTCTGCACTAAATCCTCCTTCACCATTGTTCTCATCCTCCACCCTTTGTGCATGACAAGGCACACCTGGCAAATAAGTTGCAAGGTTTAGTGTGCTGCACCTTTTTATGGTGATGTTTACAGGGGCCATCAGCGATAGTGCCCATTTTGTAAACCGAGCGGATGAGACATGTCTGGTTTGGGCGGAGTTTAGCAAGGCTGATACTGCATGGGGTGTATGGATGGTCAGGTTGTGCCCTAGCACTATGTCTTCACTCTTACTTACCAACAAAGCTATGGCTGCAACACTTCATAGGCAAGTGGGGAGAGACCGTGCTACAGTGTCCAGCTATGCACTGTAGTAGGCTACCGAGTGCTGCCATCACCATGTTTCTGTGTTAGGACCCCTGCCACGCACCCAGCACTTTTGGTACCATATAATTTAAAAGGTTTCTCATAATCTGGCATCCCCAATGCTGGTACTTGAGACAAGTACTCTTTTAGTCTCTCAAATGCCAGTTCGGACTCCTCAGTATGAGAGACCCATTCTGGTTTGCTTGAAGAGACCATTTCTTGCAGTGGTAGTGCTAGAATAGAGAATACCGGAATCCAATTCTGACAATACCCACACATTCCTAGAAAAGTGCAAATTTTTTGCTGGGTTTGCGGCAGAGTCATGTCACGGATGGCCTGTATCCTGTCTGTGTGGTCAAGTGCCTTAGTCCTTGTGTCAAGCAGTGTCCCAAGTATTTAACCCTTGTCCGGCACAACTGTAATTTATCCTTAGAAACCTTGTGTCCCGTCTGGGAGAGGTAAAACAGAAGCTGTTTAGTGTCTGCCAGGGACGACTCAAATGATTCAGAGCATAACAAGTCATCAACATATTGTATCAGCACCGACCCATTCTCAGGTTGAAAGGATTGCAAACAGTCATGTAGGGCTCGGGAGAATATACTTGGGCTGTCCATGAAACCTTGGGGAAGATGGGGTCCAGGTGTACTGTACTCCCCTGTAAGAGAAAGCAAAGAGGTACTGGCTGTCGGGGTGAAGAGGGACAGAAAAGAAAGCAGAGCAAAGGTCAATCACAGTGAAGTACTTAGAAATGGAGGGAATCTGCATGAGGATGACTGCTGGATTGGGCACTACGAGGAGTTGCCTCTCGACTATCTTGTTTATCCCCCTTAGATAGTGCCCTAGCCTGTAACCCCTCCCCCCACTCTTTTTTCACAGGAAAGATGGGACTATTGGCGGTGCTGGATGTCCTGACTAGGATGCCTTGCTGTAGCAGCCGTTCTATGACTGGGTACACTCCTAATTCCACCTCCGGTTTCACAGAGTACTGGGGGATTTTTGGAGCTATCCCGCTATCCTTTATTTGCACTACTACTGCGGCTATATTTGCCATCAATCCAGTGTCCTGTCCATCTTTGGTCCAAAGGGAACCCGGTATTTGTGAGATCATTTCCTCTACCTGCGATGGACATGTGTCTATAATGGTGGAGTGTAATATTAGCCTTTGAGGGGTGTCTAATATATCTAGTACTTCCTGTGCATGGTTCTCAGGGATATCTAAGAAAACACCCTCAGGGGTACAATATATGACACACCACATTTTACATAATAAATCTCTGCCAAGTAGATTAGTTAGGGCCGAGGCAGCCAAAAAGAATGAATGTTTGGTATGCAAGGGCCCTATCGTAACCTCTGCAGATCTAGTCAAAGGATACTGTTGCACTTTTCGCGTTGCTCCCATTGCCGAAATAGTTTTGCCCGTGGTCATTATTCCTGTTGGTGTGGTTAATACAGATCTGGCCACTCCTGTATCTACAAGAAAGGGTTGTCTTGTACCAGCTACCTTGACCATGACCTCAGGATCGTCTCTGAGGCTATTAGTCAACCTCACTGGCTGTAAGATACAGGTGTGACCCCCTTCCTATTTTTTGTATTGTTGGTTTCCCCGGAGGGCGTTGGCAGCTACCATATGTGAGCGAAGTAACTGGGATGAGTTTGAGGCCTGCCCATTCCTCCTTGGGGGAAATCTTTGTGTCTCCCCTCTATGTGGCTCAAAATCCATTCTATATGTCCCTTGGTCCCGTCTAGGTGTTGGGTAGTTCTGTGTACGTGGCTCGTATCTAGGGGCTTGTGGTCTTTTCAGTGTACAGTCCCTGGAGTAATGTCCCTCTCTCCCACAAGTGTAACACCTACTTACTCTCCTTCTCGGTTCTTCAAACACCTGGGGGATAGGTTGTGTAGTTTGGCCTTCCAGAGCCTGTATACTTACCGTCATCAACCTTTCTCCCTGCTGTTCTTTGTGTTTGAAGATGTTCTTGCCATGCTCAATAGCAGACTCTCTCAGAGCATCTACAGTAACCCCTTTCCAATTAGGCAAAGAAGTCTGTACCCTGACTTTCAATGCTTCGTTGAGTCCGTCCATTAGCACAGAGACAGCTACCTTCCTGTGGTTCACATCATTCCTTATATCTCTTATCCCAGTGTATTTAGCTATCTCTTGTAAGGCTGTATGAAAATATTCGGATGCCATTTCACTTTCCCTCTGTTTGATAGTGAAAATTTTATTCCATTTTACAATTGTGGGGAAATACAATCCTAGTTGTATATTAATCTGTTTTACGTGCTCCTGATTGTATACATCAGTCAGAGGACTGTTTGCCTCTATCTTACAATCTGTGATAAATTTTTGGGTGTCAGTATTAGGGGGTAGGCACGCTCTAAACACTGTCCGCCAATCTTTGTTGGTAGGTTCATGGGCATTACCCAGATCCTTAATAAACTTATGGCATCCGGCTAAATCTTTCCTGGGATCAGGGAATTCTGAAATGTTCCGACCTGGATCACGGGCAATACATTGCAATATTCCTGATGGGGGTTACTCCCTGGTTTTCAGTTCTCCCATTGGGAACTGCTATTACCCGGACAGGGTTTAACCCAACCACTCCATTCCTGTGTCTCGGTGCGGGGAGCTACTGTCTCTGCGTCCTATACTTACCAGTCCTATACTTACCGGTGGCTATGATCTCACCCGTCCCTCCAGTGGAAGACACTGCCACTGCTCTTACTGGTTGGGCTGTGCCCACCTGGGTTTCCTGCATGGTGGCTGCCTGAGAGAGGGCTGAGGTCAGGCTGGGTTCGTCGTCCTCCTCTGAACTATAACCCTTGGAAGAACTTAGGACAGGGTACAATTTGCAAGGGTTAGGGTTAATACATTTTTCAAATGCCTTTTTATCATCTCCTAGTATGCTATTGGTTGTAGCATTTTTCTCTCCATCGACATATGGCGGTGGTGGTGCACTCACATTCACATTCCTGTCTGGTTTGGTATTTGCTGCACGAGCAAGTTCCCTTTGCATTTCTCCCTCTTGTTGCCATATGTTTAAACAGTCGTTATGTCTGATCCTTTGTTTCTTGGATTTGATCAGACATATTCTATTTCTAACATTTTGCAGCACCTCTGGTTCAGAACTACCAACCCTAGGAAATGATGCCCTGTCAAAACGCTAAATGGCCCACACGAGACGACAGTGAAAAGTTCCTCCGAACGCTTCTCACCCGCTCCATCTCCTCTGAACAGTACCACGGTCCACTCCAGTAGTGACCGCCCCACGTACCCAGTGAGGACCCCTACCAGACCCCTCAGCACTGGAAGTATGAAATATTAACAGCAATAAATCAATACCCCACCTTTTTCAGTGGAGGTTAAAAGCCGGATCTTTTTGGTTTCTTTCCACAGGAATTCCGCTTGGGAAACGTCACCAAGCCTTCCTATGGAGTTCCACCAGGAATATTTCCTGAGAGAGAGTCAGCGAAAACTTCCTTTACTTTACACAAATCACGTCTGCGTATGCTAACACAGCGTGTATGATGACACAAGTGCACGAAATTACGCAAATGGTATCGCGTTGCACCACGTATCACACACACCCGTGCGGTCCAATCACACAGCTTATAGATACTTGTTATCTATACACCCTACGATCACGGGAGTCTAATTCACAAGCTGCGCTCCACAGCCGGAGCGTAACACCAACCCTTGGTCAATATATCACGCTCCTCCGCACGTTTTTTTCTTTAAAATAAAAAACACACACACACTATGTGCCTCAATACCAACAAATACGTAAGGTCGCTAACCTTCACGCCACCAAGCCTCTGCTAACTCAGTGCCTCACTGACGAGATCCCGCTTTTCGGGGTTCAATCCACTTACACTTGCTTCCAACACACCACACTTTTAGATTTTCTGTACAGAAAAAAAAATCACTCCCTTTGGTTGATTACTTGTCCCAGAGGTACTACACTTATAATAAGATTTTCAGTAATCTGTCTAAAATCTGATAATTACTTGTTAATGTTCAACTATAATCCTTTTATCCCACCTTAAAACTGACTTCTATTATGCGGCTAACTTCTGCTTCTGTAAATATGCACTCACATTGCCTGTGAGTCCACGTGGGTATCCGGACTCCAGGTCGACAACAAAAAGGTCGACACACCAATTGGTCGACACACCTTAGGTTGACATGGACAAAAGGTCAACAGGAACAAGGTCGACATGGAAAAAGGTCGACATGAGTTTTTCACAATTTTTTTTCTATTTTGGAACCTTTTCATTCTTAACGATCCACGTGGACTACGATTGGAACGGTAATCTGTGCCGAGCGAAGCGGTAGCACCATGCCCGAAGCATGGCGAGCGAAGCGAGCCATACGAGGGGACGCGGTGCACTAATTGGGGTTCCCGGTCACTCTACGAAGAAAACGACACCAAAAAAACATAAAAAACTCATGTCGACCTTTTTCCATGTCGACCTTGTTCATGTCGACCTAAGGTGTGTCGACCAATTGGCGGTGACCTAAGGTGTGTCGACCTTTTTGTTGTCGACCTGGAGTCCCAGACCCTCCACGTGTGTACCCGTGCGTCGCTATATACACATCCACGTACTATTGTACTATGACACGTGTATACTTGCGTACGCAAATGTGTATCGCTGCGTACCTTTGCACGCAGCTTGCCACACTGTTTTACCTAACTCTAGTAATACAATAATAATAATAAAAAAAACACTATTTGTATTGTAGTTAGATAAATGCTTCCACGTTCCCTTTTGAGCACCGGAAGTCCCCTGCCGGAAAGCTTCCGCTACATACTACCTAAACTTTTAGGCAGGAATGGAGCTTCACTTATGAAATGCAAATATTTTGCGATTAATACACTTTTTTGTTCCCTACACACCCTGAAAGTCACCCACGTGGATAACTTCCGTTGAGTGCTGTCCAAACGTTTATGCCAGGACCAAGTTTTGTATGTGCTTTTACAAGTACCCACTAAACAAATAGCATATGTGTATAACAAATTACTTATCTGATTTTATGCAGATCTAAAAATGACTGCTACAACCTATGGCAACAATATGAGAATATACGCAAAGTATCTGTACGCTTGTGCGTTTTTTTGCGCCAAAAGTAACACACAAAATTTTGCTTTTCCTTGCTGTCCCGCGGTTCGCACCAGCACCTCTGAGACTATACAGGACAGACATGGTCTAACAACATTAGATAGTTTTAACACAACAGAAATTGTTTTACTTTAGACTCGTCCTCCACCCTTTGTTGTTAGACCAAAGTCTGTTAGGCCCTGTAAGTCCGTGAGTGTGAGGTGAACTGGACAGAGCCCCCAACTGTAAAGTTCGTTTAAATTACAAGGAAAAGCAATACCTTCACACACTGTTGTACGGTCCGCTTGCGGCTGCTAAACGTAAACAAATAACCGCTAAGATATGTATGCACGTTGCGTATACACGCCGACACGCTGTGCGCACAATGCAGCGACACGTGGCTGAATACACCTTATACCCCAAACAAGAATGGAATGCGACACCAGTAGTTAAATGTTATGTTGTGGTCCAAAGCAGCAACAGTATTTACTCAAAAGATACAGATAAGAGATTCAACAATATTACAGAGAAGAGCTACAACCAATAGTACATACGTTTGTTCGCCTGCGCCTCCCGGATCCAGGGCTCAGTCAGTCTTAGCAAGATGACCTTCAGAGAATAGACTCAGGCCGGCCAGGAGGCCTTGCTTTTATACAATGGTCCAAAACACAATACAAAGGGAACTGTAAGCTCTTCTTTCATAGGTCATGGGGCCGGTCATTTACAGTACATGAGGGGTCATAGGTTGGTTTGAATGAGCGGGTGATGCTTGCAGGTGTTCGCCACCGGGTTCCCGCCGAATATCAAGAGTACAGTATTTACAGTGTTTGTGAATATTACAATTCTGCGCATATCTATGCGCAGAAACATGCGATAAACTGCACTTAACAACCGGAATGTAGATTACAAAATACTGCACATCTGGATACCAAACACTAAGTCCTAACCTTGCTCTGTCCCCTCACATCCTGTAAAGCTGAATAACTCTATTGTTCTACCCTCAGAGTAAATGTAACCTGCTGGCCATGTGTGCGGAGACTATGGGGGTCATTCCGAGTTTGTTAGCAATTGGGCAAAACCATGTGCACTGCAGGGGGGGGGGGCAGATGTAACATGTGCAGAGAGAGTTAGATTTGTATGTGTGTCACTTAGTACTGCAGGAGCTGCTGGGAGTTGTAGTCCTTCTCTTGTGTATATGTACTGTATGGTTATAGCTGGTCACCAATATCACCATGACACCAGGCTTCTAGTACAGCGTAGCTGCTATTACAGCTTGTATGTGTGTCACTTAGTACTGCAGGAGCTGCTGGGAGTTGTAGTCCTCCTCTTGTGTATATGTAGTGTATGGTTATAGCTGGTCACCAATATCACCATGACACCAGGCTTCTATTACAGCGTAGCTGCTATTACATCTTGTATGTGTGTCACTTAGTACTGCAGGAGCTGCTGGGAGTTGTAGTCCTCCTCTTGTGTATATGTAGTGTATGGTTATAGCTGGTCACCAATATCACCATGACACCAGGCTTCTATTACAGCGTAGCTGCTATTACATCTTGTATGTGTGTCACTTAGTACTGCAGGAGCTGCTGGGAGTTGTAGTCCTCCTCTTGTGTATATGTAGTGTATGGTTATAGCTGGTCACCAATATCACCATGACACCAGGCTTCTATTACAGCGTAGCTGCTATTACATCTTGTATGTGTGTCACTTAGTACTGCAGGAGCTGCTGGGAGTTGTAGTCCTCCTCTTGTGTGTGTATATGTACTGTATGGTTATAGCTGGTCACCAATATCACCATGACACCAGGCTTCTAGTACAGCGTAGCTGCTCTTACAGCTTGTATGTGTGTCACTTAGTACTGCAGGAGCTGCTGGGAGTTGTAGTCCTTCTCTTGTGTATATGTACTGTATGGTTATAGCTGGTCACCAATATCACCATGACACCAGGCCTCTAGTACAGCGTAGCTGCTATTACAGCTTGTATGTGTGTCACTACTGCAGGAGCTGCTGGGAGTTGTAGTCCTCCTCTTGTGTATATGTACTGTATGGTTATAGCTGGTCACCAGTATCACCATGACACCAGGCTTCTAGTACAGCGTAGCTGCTAATACAGCTTGTATGTGTGTCACTTAGTACTGCAGGAGCTGCTGGGAGTTGTAGTCCTCCTCTTGTGTATATGTAGTGTATGGTTATAGCTGGTCACCAATATCACCATGACACCAGGCTTCTAGTACAGCGTAGCTGCTATTACAGCTTGTATGTGTGTCACTTAGTACTGCAGGAGCTGCTGGGAGTTGTAGTCCTCCTCTTGTGTATATGTACTGTATGGTTATAGCTGGTCACCAGTATCACCATGACGCCAGGCTTCTAGTACAGCGTAGCTGCTAATACAGCTTGTATGTGTCACTTAGTACTGCAGGAGCTGCTGGGAGTTGTAGTCCTCCTCTTGTGTATATGTACTGTATGGCTATAGCTGGTCACCAATATCACCATGACACCAGGCTTCTAGTACAGCGTAGCTGCTATTACATTTTGTATGTGTGTCACTTAGTACTGCAGGAGCTGCTGGGAGTTGTAGTCCTCCTCTTGTGTATATGTACTGTATGGTTATAGCTGGTCACCAATATCACCATGACACCAGGCTTCTAGTACAGCGTAGCTGCTATTACAGCTTGTATGTGTGTCAGTACTGCAGGAGCTGCTGGGAGTTGTAGTCCTCCTCTTGTGTGTGTATATGTACTGTATGGTTATAGCTGGTCACCAATATCACATGACACCAGGCTTCTAGTACAGCGTAGCTGCTATTACAGCTTGTATGTGTGTCACTTAGTACTGCAGGAGCTGCTGGGAGTTGTAGTCCTCCTCTTGTGTGTGTATATGTACTGTATGGTTATAGCTGGTCACCAATATCACCATGACACCAGGCTTCTAGTACAGCGTAGCTGCTATTACAGCTTGTATGTGTGTCACTAAGTACTGCAGGAGCTGCTGGGAGTTGTAGTCCTCCTCTTGTGTATATGTACTGTATGGTTATAGCTGGTCACCAGTATCACCATGACACCAGGCCTCTAGTACAGCGTAGCTGCTATTACAGCTTGTATGTGTGTCAGTACTGCAGGAGCTGCTGGGAGTTGTAGTCCTCCTCTTGTGTATATGTACTGTATGGTTATAGCTGGTCACCAATATCACCATGACACCAGGCTACTAGTACAGCGTAGCTGCTATTACAGCTTGTATGTGTGTCACTTAGTACTGCAGGAGCTGCTGGGAGTTGTAGTCCTCCTCTTGTGTGTGTATATGTACTGTATGGTTATAGCTGGTCACCAATATCACCATGACACCAGGCTTCTAGTACAGCGTAGCTGCTCTTACAGCTTGTATGTGTGTCACTTAGCACTGCAGGAGCTGCTGGGAGTTGTAGTCCTTCTCTTGTGTATATGTACTGTATGGTTATAGCTGGTCACCAATATCACCATGACACCAGGCCTCTAGTACAGCGTAGCTGCTATTACAGCTTGTATGTGTGTCACTACTGCAGGAGCTGCTGGGAGTTGTAGTCCTCCTCTTGTGTATATGTAGTGTATGGTTATAGCTGGTCACCAATATCACCATGACACCAGGCTTCTAGTACAGCGTAGCTGCTATTACAGCTTGTATGTGTGTCACTTAGTACTGCAGGAGCTGCTGGGAGTTGTAGTCCTCCTCTTGTGTATATGGACTGTATGGTTATAGCTGGTCACCAGTATCACCATGACACCAGGCTTCTAGTACAGCGTAGCTGCTAATACAGCTTGTATGTGTGTCACTTAGTACTGCAGGAGCTGCTGGGAGTTGTAGTCCTCCTCTTGTGTATATGTAGTGTATGGTTATAGCTGGTCACCAATATCACCATGACACCAGGCTTCTAGTACAGCGTAGCTGCTATTAAATCTTGTATGTGTGTCACTTAGTACTGCAGGAGCTGCTGGGAGTTGTAGTCCTCCTCTTGTGTATATGTACTGTATGGTTATAGCTGGTCACCAATATCACCATGACACCAGGCTACTAGTACAGCGTAGATGCTATTACAGCTTGTATGTGCTTCCCTTAGTACTGCAGGAGCTGCTGGGAGTTGTAGTCCTCCTCTTGTGTATATGTACTGTATGGTTATAGCTGGTCACCAATATCACCATGACACCAGGCTTCTAGTACAGCGTAGCTGCTATTACAGCTTGTATGTGTGTCACTTAGTACTGCAGGAGCTGCTGGGAGTTGTAGTCCTCCTCTTGTGTATATGTAGTGTATGGTTATAGCTGGTCACCAATATCACCATGACACCAGGCTTCTAGTACAGCGTAGCTGCTATTAAATCTTGTATGTGTGTCACTTAGTACTGCAGGAGCTGCTGGGAGTTGTAGTCCTCCTCTTGTGTATATGTACTGTATGGTTATAGCTGGTCACCAATATCACCATGACACCAGGCTACTAGTACAGCGTAGATGCTATTACAGCTTGTATGTGCTTCCCTTAGTACTGCAGGAGCTGCTGGGAGTTGTAGTCCTCCTCTTGTGTATATGTACTGTATGGTTATAGCTGGTCACCAATATCACCATGACACCAGGGTTCTAGTACAGCGTAGCTGCTATTACAGCTTGTATGTGTGTCACTTAGTACTGCAGGAGCTGCTGGGAGTTGTAGTCCTCCTCTTGTGTGTGTATATGTACTGTATGGTTATAGCTGGTCACCAATATCACCATGACACCAGGCTTCTAGTACAGCGTAGCTGCTATTACAGCTTGTATGTGTGTCACTTAGTACTGCAGGAGCTGCTGGGAGTTGTAGTCCTCCTCTTGTGTGTGTATATGTACTGTATGGTTATAGCTGGTCACCAATATCACCATGACACCAGGCTTCTAGTACAGCGTAGCTGCTATTACAGCTTGTATGTGTGTCACTTAGTACTGCAGGAGCTGCTGGGAGTTGTAGTCCACCTCTTGTGTATATGTAGTGTATGGTTATAGCTGGTCACCAATATCATCATGACACCAGGCTTCTAGTACAACATAGGAGCTGCTGGGAGTTGTAGTCTAGCTTTGTGATTTGCACTCTGTAATTAGCGTGAAACGAGTATCCGTTTTATACTGCTGTACACCAGCGACGTGCGGTGAGGTAAATGGCTCAGTAGGAACTGTCTAGCACCAGAGCCAGATTTACCTGCGATAAAGGAGTAAAAGGGTACACGTGGGCATTATACACAGGTGCAGCGGTATATACATGTGGTCATTATACACAGGTGCAGCGGCATATACATGTGGTCATTATACACAGGTGCAGCGGCATATACATGTGTGCATTATACACAGGTGCAGCGGTATATACATGCGGGCATTATACACAGGTGCAGCGGTATATACATGTGGGCATTATACACAGGTGCAGCGGTATATACATGTGGGCATTATACACAGGTGCAGCGGTATATACATGTTGGCATTATACACAGGTGCTGCAGTATATACATGTGGGCATTATACACAGGTGTAGCAGTATATACATCTGGGCATTATACACAGGTGCAGCGGTATATACACGTGGGCATTATACACAGGTGCAGCGGTATATACATGTGGGCATTATACACAGGTGCTGCAGTATATACATGTGGGCATTATACACAGGTGCAGCGGTATACACATGTGAGCATTATACACAGGTGCAGTAGTATACACATGTGAGCATTATACACAGGTGCAGCGGTATATACATGTGGGCAGTATACACAGGTGCAGCGGTATATACACGGGATTATATACAGGTGCAGCAGTATATACAGGTGCAGCAGTATACACATGTGAGCATTATACACAGGTGCAGCAGTATATACATGTCGGCATTATACACAGGTGCAGCGGTATATACATGTGGGCATTAAATACAGGTGCAGCTGTATATACATGTGGGCAATATACACAGGTGCAGCAATATATACATGTCGGCATTGTACACAGGTGCAGTGGTATAAACTCCTGGGGTGGGATGTACTAAACGGAAAATGCAGTACACCCCCCGTTTACCGTATTTTCCTAATGTACTATCCACCGGCCGCCAGGTCAGTGCCGCGGAGGGTTCGCCAGCTTTCGTTGGTGATACCCCATAGAAGCCAATGAGCTTCTCTCCGCAGCGTTGTGTATGTTTAGAAGTAGTAGAGTCAATGGGATTATGAATCGGGATGGTAAAATCATCCAGGATGAGGGAGGGGAGATAAAATATTTATGTTGTAAAGGAAAATGAAGGAGAGACTGGGGGGATAGTAGATGACTGCATCCCACGATGGGGCGGGTGGAGGAGGCGGATAGAGTGGACTTCAAAAGAAGAGAAGTTGAGAGCACGCTTTTGGGGAATAACCCAGCACTGTGGGAGAGGAGGCTACCGAAGTGACCCCCCAGCTGACGTCCGGGCAGGAGATGTGGGAAAAGGAGACGGAGAGCACAGTGTAGAGATCCAAGTCTCAGTGAAGGAAAGCAGGCGGAGATGATAGCTGGAGGTGGGTGACGTCATGGCGAGATCTGGCTCAACTTGAGGAGCTTCTGTTGGGGAGTATCCCTGATCCTCCCTGCCTCAGTCTCACCCTAACCCTCCCTGCCTCAGCCTCACCCTAACCCTCCCTGCCTCAGCCTCGCCCTATCCCTCCCTGCCTCAGCCTCACCCTATCCCTCCCTGCCTCAGCCTCACCCTATCCCTCCCTGCCTCAGCCTCACCCTAACCCTCCCTGCCTCAGCCTCACCCTAACCCTCCCTGCCTCAGCCTCGCCCTATCCCTCCCTGCCTCAGTCTCGCCCTAACCCTCACTGCCTCACCCTATCCCTCCCTGCCTCAGCCTCACCCTCACCCTATCCCTCCCTGCCTCAGCCTCACCCTATCCCTCCCTGCCTCAGCCTCACCCCTATCCCTCCCTGCCTCAGCCTCACCCTAACCCTCCCTGCCTCAGCCTCACCCTAACCCTCCCTGCCTCAGCCTCGCCCTATCCCTCCCTGCCACAGCCTCGCCCTAACCCTCACTGCCTCAGCCTCGCCCTCCCTGCCTCAGATTTACCCTATCCCTCCCTGCCTCAGCCTCACCCTAACCCTCCCTGCCTCTGCCTCACCCTATCCCTCCCTGCCTCAGCCTCACCCTAACCCTCCTTGCCTCAGCCTCACCCTAACCCTCCCTGCCTCAGCCTCGCCCTATCCCTCCCTGCCTCAGCCTCACCCTAACCCTCCCTGCCTCAGCCTCACCCTAACCCTCCCTGCCTCAGCCTCACCCTATCCCTCCCTGCCTCAGCCTCACCCTAACCCTCCCTGCCTCAGCCTCACCCTAACCCTCCCTGCCTCAGCCTCACCCTAACCCTCCCTGCCTCAGCCTCGCCCTATCCCTCCCTGCCTCAGTCTCGCCCTAACCCTCCCTGCCTCAGCCTCGCCCTCCCTGCCTCAGCCTCACCCTATCCCTCCCTGCCTCAGCCTCACCCTATCCCTCCCTGCCTCAGCCTCACCCTATCCCTCCCTGCCTCAGCCTCACCCCTATCCCTCCCTGCCTCAGCCTCACCCCTATCCCTCCCTGCCTCAGCCTCACCCTAACCCTCCCTGCCTCAGCCTCGCCCTATCCCTCCCTGCCACAGCCTCGCCCTAACCCTCACTGCCTCAGCCTCGCCCTCCCTGCCTCAGATTTACCCTATCCCTCCCTGCCTCAGCCTCACCCTAACCCTCCCTGCCTCTGCCTCACCCTATCCCTCCCTGCCTCTGCCTCACCCTATCCCTCCCTGCCTCAGCCTCACCCTAACCCTCCCTGCCTCAGCCTCACCCCTATCCCTCCCTGCCTCAGCCTCACCCTAACCCTCCCTGCCTCAGCCTCACCCTAACCCTCCCTGCCTCAGCCTCGCCCTATCCCTCCCTGCCTCAGCCTCACCCTAACCCTCCCTGCCTCAGCCTCACCCTATCCCTCCCTGCCTCAGCCTCACCCTAACCCTCCCTGCCTTAGCCTCACCCTAACCCTCCCTGCCTCAGCCTCGCCCTATCCCTCCCTGCCACAGCCTCGCCCTAACCCTCACTGCCTCAGCCTCGCCCTCCCTGCCTCAGATTTACCCTATCCCTCCCTGCCTCAGCCTCACCCTAACCCTCCCTGCCTCAGCCTCACCCTAACCCTCCCTGCCTCAGCCTCACCCCTATCCCTCCCTGCCTCAGCCTCACCCTAACCCTCACTACCTCACCCTATCCCTCCCTGCCTCAGACTCACCCTATCCCTCCCTGCCTCAGCCTCACCCCTATCCCTCCCTGCCTCAGCCTCACCCTAACCCTCACTACCTCACCCTATCCCTCCCTGCCTCAGCCTCGCCCTATCCCTCCCTGCCTCAGCCTCACCCTAACCCTCCCTGCCTTAGCCTCACCCTAACCCTCCCTGCCTCAGCCTCGCCCTATCCCTCCCTGCCTCAGTCTCGCCCTAACCCTCCCTGCCTCAGCCTCGCCCTCCCTGCCTCAGCCTCACCCTATCCCTCCCTGCCTCAGCCTCACCCTATCCCTCCCTGCCTCAGCCTCACCCTATCCCTCCCTGCCTCAGCCTCACCCTATCCCTCCCTGCCTCAGCCTCACCCCTATCCCTCCCTGCCTCAGCCTCACCCCTATCCCTCCCTGCCTCAGCCTCACCCTAACCCTCCCTGCCTCAGCCTCGCCCTATCCCTCCCTGCCACAGCCTCGCCCTAACCCTCACTGCCTCAGCCTCGCCCTCCCTGCCTCAGATTTACCCTATCCCTCCCTGCCTCAGCCTCACCCTAACCCTCCCTGCCTCTGCCTCACCCTAACCCTCCCTGCCTCAGCCTCACCCCTATCCCTCCCTGCCTCAGCCTCACCCTAACCCTCACTACCTCACCCTATCCCTCCCTGCCTCAGACTCACCCTATCCCTCCCTGCCTCAGCCTCACCCCTATCCCTCCCTGCCTCAGCCTCACCCTAACCCTCACTACCTCACCCTATCCCTCCCTGCCTCAGCCTCGCCCTATCCCTCCCTGCCTCAGCCTCGCCCTAACCCTCCCTGCCTCAAACTCACCCTATCCCTCCCTGCCTTAGCCTCACCCTAACCCTCACTGCCTCAGCCTCACCCTAACCCTCATTGCCTCAGCCTCTCCCCTATCCCTCCCTGCCTCAGCCTCACCCTAACCCTCACTACCGCTTCCTCACCCTAACCCTCACTGCCTCAGCCTCACCCTAACCCTCACTGCCTCAGCCTCACCCTATCCCTCCCTGCCTCAGCCTCACCCCTATCCCTCCCTGCCTCAGCCTCACCCTAACCCTCACTACCTCAGCCTCGCCCTCCCGGCCTCAGACTCACCCTATCCCTCCAGTCCCTGCAGAATGTAGACTTTCTGTAGATACCGACATGTTTGATGTCCACATTTCAGCAATATAGTCATAACTGTTGACACTGTGAATGTTGACACGGTTGCCTCCCTGACTGTCTATGTCACTGTCCACTTGCTGACTCCATACTGCTGTCGCCGCCATTTCTTTTCTCCTTCCTATTATGTAGACCTGGGGTCTGTGATTTTCCTAATCTCCCTGTCATCAGCGGTCAGATAATACACAAATGAAGCACAAGACAGTATGTGGCTCCAGGAATGGTCAGCGTTATGTCCTACATCCAGCACCATAGGACAAGGGCCAGTTATCCCCTTCTAAGCAAGCGGGAGCTATCCGACACCTAGTCCAATACACCGCCTGACCAGGCCTACTGGGGTGAGAGGTGCCGCTGACCCCAGGGTGAAATCTGACTACCCTGTGTATTGCACTGTACCCACCATGAATAAAGCCAACAAACCAGGCCCAAAAGGGATAGGGAGGGCGGGAATGCCAAGAGATAAAGAGGTAGAACTATGGCTGCCATCAGACCTCTCACCAAACACTAAGCCATTGACAAATGCACAACCTACCCTAACTAAGAACCAACATTTATCTGTCCTGCTAATTGGCTGCTAGAAAATCTTCTGTCATTGTTATTCGCCTGTGCAGCGACGTGTTTCTCGCCCTATTAGGGTGTCTGGCAGCAAGTTACCGCTTCAGCACACCAGTGTGGAGGCAGATGTGCTAATCAAATATTAATCGCTTCTGAAAATGCTATATTTAATGAAGGCATTATATTGTTGTCTATCTAGATGCTTAATTACCAGAGACTGCTGCGACATATGACTGACATGAGAGGAAGCCACGTGATTGGCCGCTGACAAGTGTATGACAGCGTGGGCGAGCGGGTGGAACCAGTGGTAGTACCAGAGCCAGGTGTATAGCAGCAGGGCCCAGGGTAAATATCGGGCAATAAGACGGTACACATAGAATGATGATTACAGGAGGCGTCCCTGCATTGTGTGTGGCTCCATGGTGACGAGATGTGCACTTTCCCCACTAGGTGGCAGCGTTGTCTCCTGGTTCCTGTGAGAGCAGGGCCAGGCTGTGCCATAGTTCTGGCATTCTTATACCCATGTGGGCTGCACAAGCTGTGGCAGAATAAACCCATCACTTACATATACAGCATTTCCATCATGCAGAACGGTGTCTGGCGCTCACTTGCTGCTGTGATATCATTGGTTTGTACAATAGGAAGGATGCAGGCAGTACAGTGTGGGGAATCCATTACTGAGTATCCCAGCCACAGTGTTACAATGAGAAGTACATGAGGGGCAGGAGAATATGGGTGCAGAATATCAGCAGTATGGGAAACGGGTACAGATCAGCATCAATATAGCCAAACGTTCCAGCACCAGCCGTTGCAGACTGCCCCAAACAGATAGCAGCGTTCCGGTGTAAATATAATGTACCAGGTGTCCCACTTACCTGTAATGCTGTGTACACACTAGACAACTCACAAACACTGCAGTATCGTTAGCGACGGGGTCCGGCAGGTGTGCCGACACACTTGCCGATGCTGGCGGCGGATGTGTGAGAGGGGCAGTGCGATGCCTGCTGCCGTGCAGGTGTCGATTGGCTGCTTACCTAGCGTCGCACCCTCTCACCTTCAGGTCACGGAACTTTCAACGGACCTGGAGCCTCCACTTGGACCCGGACACGGCGATCCTCTTCCAGAAGCTGACGGCGGCGCACTAGGAAGGAAAGCAAACCAATGAAGGAGTATCAACTCTTCTTCCACCGGAAAAGAGGATACACTGGGGTGGTGGCGATCTTGACCGGTTGGGTAAGAGGTCATCACAGGCTCAAAGCCTCCACCACACAATTCTCACCAAACAGCGCTCTCACTCTGAGGTGTAGCTGGACCTCGCACAGCTGAGCAAGGGCCACAGAACCGCCGCTCAGGGGACAGACCGACACGGAGGATGCTCTCCATTCCCGATCTTCTCCACTTACAGGTCCCTGTTAGGAGACCAAAAGAGACAACAGCCGTGCAGGGCCGAAAGCTACCCTAGTGTGCGTCCGCTACACCAGCCCCCAGACTAGACGTAGCTCAGGTGTATATGCTGCAACACAAACTTAACAAACTCTGTCCTGCACGGGAAACCGCACACCCCACAATAACACAGTACAAGAATCAACAACGTCCTGTCCCTATCTCCTAGAGCAGTTGTGGCTACGTGTGTGGTGTGGACCGCTCCTCCACACAGGAGAAAAACGTTATTTACAGTGACCCAGTCCTAGCGCCCAGACCACTCTTATTGTGCTGCTCAGGCCTAGGGGCCTGCCTACGTGGGGGTTCTCTAAAACTAGTAGGACCTAGTGCCCCCTAACTGTCCTTTCAGACCTGAGGCCTGGCAGTTACCCACAGGCCTAGCGCCCACCTAACTTGGGGCCAGTTGGGTGATCTGGGCCTAATGCCCAGAGTCACCTCATTATTCTAATGGACAACACTTAAACTATGGCCTAATGCCCTCTAATGCAGGCACAGGCCTGATGTCTGATATTGGCCATGGGCCTAGTGCCCGCCTATTATGCCCCACAGGCCTGGGGCCTGAATGTGTCCACGGGCCTAGTGCCATAACCCTGGTGGTCTAGGGAGGGTGGGGGGGGGGGTAAATGACAGGTGCGCTCACCGAGGGCCTACTTGTACCAATGGGAGAGGTACCAGGGGGAGCTTCGTTAGTTCTTTTCCATTCCTCCCCTGGTCGCCTATCCGGGTCCTCAGCCGCACTCTTCTGTCACTGGCCAGTGGCGCCATCTCTTCTTTTCTTCGTCCAGTCGGCGCCGGGCATCTTCTTTCTTGATGCCGGTGTCTTCAGGCCTCTTTCGCGGACATTGGAGCTCTTCACGCGGCGTCCTCTTCTTCCCGGCACCGCAAGTCTACCAGCGTTGGGATCAGACACTCGATCCCAGTGCCGCCACATCCTGCCGCCGCCGCTGCTTTGATGTGTCCTGTGATACAAAGGGCACATGTCCACAGATGCATGCTGGTCCGATGGAGGATGTTGCTGACGATGCGCGGGAGCGGGCATCGTCATCGACACAGTGCATCAGCATAGACGATATCGTCCAGTGTGTATGCACTAAGTGTTAGTATATATTAGTGGTACTGCTGGTATAAGGCGCATTGCTTGTGGGGGCTAAGCATGGTGCAGCGATCCCGAACTGTGGAGGCCATTAGGAGACGCTTCCTTGGGTTGCTGGGTTTCAACTTACCGCGGTACTACTTAATTTATTATTATTTATTAGCAGCTTCTTTTATATAGCGCAGCATATTCCGTTGCGCTTTACAATTAGAACAACAGTTATAGAACAAAACTGGGCAAAGACAGACAGACATAGAGGTAGGAAGGCCCTGCTCGCAAGCTTACAATCTATAGGGAAATAGGCATTGATACACAAGGATAGATGCTACCTGTTACACAATGGTTCCCCAGATTGCTAGGTTCTTAATGGGTTGTATGATATGATCACCCAGCAATGTTGGAAGACAAAATGTGAGTTTATGTGGACTGTACAGAGGGGATGTAACTTGATAGGGAAGCAATGAAGGTTATGTGGGTGGGTCTGAAATTTGGTAGGCTTGTCTGAAGAGATGAGTTTTCAGGGAATGTTTAAAGGTTTGGAGACTAGAGGAGAGTCTTATTGTGCGTGGGAGTGCATTCCACAGAGTGGGTGAAGCCCGGATAAAGTCCTGTAATGCATGTGGATGAGAGACGCAGATCTTGTGCAGAGCGGAGAGGTCGGGTAGGGAGATATTATGAGATGAGTGAAGAGATGTACGTTGGTGCAGTTTGGTTAATGGCCTTGTATGTGAGTAAAAGTATTTTATATGTAACAGGATAGAATATCGGTAACCAATGGTGGGACTGACAGAGCGAATCAGCAGACACCTAACTGAGTATTATTGTGCATGACTCATGAGCCTCAGTAACATCACATGTCTCATTAACTAGACTTAAAGGTTAGGAAAATTATACTGCATGTTTACTTGGCTCTATTATATGGTGTGCAAGAACCCAAGCCTGTCACTGTGTTATTAGGGCGGGTGTAGTACGGCTGACCGGCGGTCAGCTTATCGACGCCGGGATCCCGGCAGCATACCGACGCCGGGATCCCAGCGGGGAGGGGCGAGTGCAGCAAGCCCCTTGCGGGCTCGCTGCGGGCGCCACGCTGCGGGTTCGGTGGCGACCTATGGTCGCCACGGGTTCTATTCCCACTCTATGGGTGTCGTGGACACCCACTAGTGGAAATAGTCCCTGTTGGTCAGCATGCCGACCATCGGGATAGTGAGGGGTCGGGATGGTGGAGGAGGTCATGTGACTGTCGGTCTCCCGACCGCCGGTCACATGAATACCACCCATTAGGGCATCACCGTGCTGTACGGCTGTAGCCCAGGAGATATTGATACCTTATCATATTGACTGCTGTCACTGGTACCCTATTATCTTCAATAAAACCTACTCTGGTATCAATGTGTGGACTAACATCACATATGCTACACACCTGCCAACTTGTAGGCATCTACCAATACTACTGCAATGCTTCGGATGTTGTGCAAAGTGAACTTTGGCTCATTGAAGCTGGTGGGAGCAGCCTTGGTGCAGTGGTCAAGGAGGGAGAGTGGAGAAAACATATGAAGGCTGGTGAGGGTATTACAGCTGTTGTGAAAGCATTATGTGGTGCCTGCTGATCTCTAAACCAGTGGCAACAGCAGCATGGGCAAACGCCCACTGAGCACCTACCGGAGAACCAAACTAGACATTACAAGAACCATGAAGCCCACTCACAACGCTGACACACGCCCTACCTTCTACCGTCCCTCATAAACACACGGACTCTGAGGAGCATTCTCTACCGGACCTGCTCCTGTCCGGGGGTCCTGAATTCTGATCCTGCTGTGGACCTCAGTATGCACATGGCTGTCTGACCCCTGCCCTGCAGATAACAGCACTGCTGACTCTACCTTTGGTGCTGACAGTGGGCCTAATTCAGACCTGATCACAGCAGCTAATTTGTTAGCAGTTGGGCAAAACCATGTGCAGTGCAGGGGGGGGGGGGGGGGGGTAGATGTAACATGTGCAGAGAGTGTTAGATTTGGGTGGGGTGTGTTCAGCCTGAAATCTAAATTGCAGTGTAAAAATAAAGCAGCCAGTATTTACCCTGCACAGAAACACTATAACCCACCCACATCTACCTGTCTCTGCACATGTTACACCTGCCCCACCTGCAGTGCACATGTTACATCTGCCCCCCTGCAGTACACATGGTGTTGCCCAGCTGCTGACAAATTTGCTGCTGCGATCAGGTCTGAATTACCCCCATGTCATCAGTAGGTTGCACAATACATAATAAGAAGCTTTACATACACAGCTGACTTGGCAGCCGCAGGATCTGACACACCTGTGCGTGAACTCTGAAATCTCATTTCATTCCACATTAGCCAGGCCAAGGCAGTGTCTCGTGCAGCATCCATGTCTGTCACCTGTGTATTCCCATGTGCGCTCCATGCTGGATATATGATGGATGTCTGATCAGTATCTGATTGGCTGAGCCAGCACATGGACACAATAGGTAAAGCTGTGATTGGTCCATTCTCTGCTTCGTGTTTGTAGAAATGCATGAAATGCAGCAGCAGTCGCATGTTCTGAGCGCATGGCATTACCTATGGGGGCAATGTATCAAACCACGGAGAGAGAGAAAGTGGAAAAAGATACGTATCAGTCAATCCGCTTCTAACTGTCATGATAGGGGTTATGTA
Source organism: Pseudophryne corroboree (assembly GCF_028390025.1). Taxonomy (NCBI): domain Eukaryota; kingdom Metazoa; phylum Chordata; class Amphibia; order Anura; family Myobatrachidae; genus Pseudophryne; species Pseudophryne corroboree. The sequence continues at coordinate 843,035,379 of NC_086449.1, forward strand.
AAAAAAAGATACAAGCAGATTCCTACTTTATCTCTCCAAAGTTTGATATATCTCCCCCTCTATCACAAAACCATCTTTAATGTGGTGAATTGTCACTTGTAAGCGTTACCCAATCATTGCTGGTTATTGGAATGTATCTAGTTGTATTCCAGTGTTTGTGCATCATGTATGTATAGGTCTATAAGTGTAACGAGAGGTACAGTACTCGCAGGTTTATAAACTCAACACACACACACACACCACACACACAACACACACCACACACACACAACACACACAACACACACCACACACACACCACACACACCACACAACACACACACACACACTAGTATATATACATGTGTATTATGCAACCCCTCGACTTTGTGCAGTAGATAATAGATAGCAGACCATGCTGACAGTACACCCACAAAGGATTCTACACTCCCTAATGTCAGTTACCCTGTGAGGGACATACGGAGCATGCTCTTGTGAGGAAGGAGCATGACAGATTGCTCCCAGAGAAAGCCCATGTTATGGTACCTATTTCCACATATATATATATACGCATTGCATACATATACAGTGGTCGAAGTGGGGCGGTATGGTATACCGCCACTTCTTCCACTGACCCGGAAGTTTTTTAAAAGTGTGCAGCAGGAGGCGAGCGAAGTGGCCATCCTGCTGCACATGGTGCTTGTAGAGCGCTGTACTAGCTCACAGCCGCCCGCCACTCACTGTCGATCACCGCCGCCAGCCGCTCACAGCGCCCGCAACAAATGGCGGTCAGAGGGACCTCACCGCACCAAAGGCCTCCTTATCACCGCCGCTGCCCATGGGTGCCTCCACCAACCACAGTCAGGTAATGTTCCCCTGCTTTCACTCTCTCTCCCTGTCGTCACTCTCTCTCTCTCCCTGTCGTCACTCTCTCTCTCCCTGTCCCTGCTGTCACTCTGGCTTTCCCTGCGGTCACAATTTCAGCTCATTCAGTGTGCTATAATGTGAATTTCGGGTCATACCGTGTGCTATAATGTGAATTTCTGCTGCGGGGTACACTGGGCTCCACAAGGATTGGACAATGGGGTGTAGAGTAGGATCTTGATCCGAGGCACCAACAGGCTCAAAGCTTTGACTGTTCCCAGAATGCACAGCGCCGCCTCCTATATCACCCCGCCTCCCAGCACAGGAGCTCAGTTTGGCCCTCATTCTGAGTTGTTCGCTCGCTGGCTGCTTTTAGCAGCATTGCACACGCTAAGCCGCCGCCTACTGGGAGTGAATCTTAGCTTAGCAGAATAGCGAACGAAAGATTAGCAGAATTGCGAATAGAAATTTCTTAGCAGTTTCTGAATAGCTCCAGACTTACTCCTACATTGCGATCAGTTCAGTCAGTTTCGTTCCTGGTTTGACGTCACACACACGCCCAGCATTCGCCCAGACACTCCCCAGTTTCTTCAGACACTCCCACGTTTTTCCCAGAAACGCCAGCGTTTTTTCGCACACTCCCAGAAAACGTCCAGTTTCCGCCCAGAAACACCCACTTCCTGTCAATCACAGTACAATCACCAGAACGAAGAAAAAACCTTGTAATGCCGTGAGTAAAATACCTAACTTTTGTGTAAAAATAACTAAGCGCATGCGCAGTAAGCGACTAATTGCAATATAGCGAAAATCGGCAACGAGCGAACAACTCGGAATGACCCCCTTTGTTAGTTGGTGCCGCAGATAGCAGGCACTGAACAGAGGGGCTGCTCCAGGCAGCCCTAAGAAAAGCTTTTTATGAGGTAAAAAGTGAAGACTTCAAGGGCAGCAGCGGTGGTAAATGTCTTGTGACATTCTCTGCTGCAGCTCCAGCTCTCCCCAGCGGCGCTGTACACTCCCGAGCCCTGGTTGCCGGGTACCTTCAGCGGAGGCTCCGGTTTCCTTCATGTTAGGCACACACGGCTGGGGCTCTCCAGGATCGCGTGGCCGCACTTCGGGAGGTGGTAAGTGGGTCCCGCTTGCGGGACCCGGTTTTTATCGCGATCCATCGCGGTCAGTGGGAGGTGGGCCGCGCGCGCTGGCGGTGGACACTGTGGCAGTACAGGCGATCCCACTAGATCACCAGGGCATGGGGGCGCAGGTCAGGTTTTCTCTCTAAACCAATTCTTGTATCGCACACAGTACCCGGTGGTTTTGCCAGCTGAAGGGGATAAGGCTTAGACCTGAAGCCCCTCCCCCAGCCCGATGGCGCCATTTCTAGCAAGTGTTCCCGCCCTGGAGCTGCATATCTGTCTCTCCCTCACTCCCTGTCAGTGTCTGCGGCGCCATTACTCCTCAGCTCACTGTTCCTGGGACTGCTTGGGCAAATCCTCCTGTGTAAAGCCGCCTGGTTGTCAGCGCTGTGACTTTACATGACACTTAAGTATTCTACCTGCCTTTTAGACAGTGCTAGTTAAGAAAGAGTGCACTTAGTCAGGGTTTATACTAGTACAATTACCCTGTGATATACATCCAGTTCTTACTGTGCAGTGTTATATCTATTGATTATATAGCTATATATATATATATATATATATATATATATATATATATATATATGCTAGTCCAGTGCAGTATTATTGTCTGTAATAACCTCTGCATTGTACAAACTGTGACTATCTGTGTGTGCATTGATAGCTGAGTGGTGTCCATTTCGTGTCTTTCACTCAACTTGCTATCCCTATATTCTATAACCTGAGGGGGCTTGGTGCATCAGATTTTATATTGATATAGGATTTTCACAAAGATGTACTTTAATTAGAGATGAGCGGGTTCGGTTTCTCTGAATCCGAACCCGCCAGAACTTCATGTTTTTTTTCACGGGTCCGAGCGACTCGGATCTTCCCGCCTTGCTCGGTTAACCCGAGCGCGCCCGAACGTCATCATGACGCTGTCGGATTCTATCGCGAGACTCGGATTCTATATAAGGAGCCGCGCGTCGCCGCCATTTTCACACGTGCATTGAGATTGATAGGGAGAGGACGTGGCTGGCGTCCTCTCCATTTAGATTATAAGAGACTGAGAGAGATTTACTGGAGCTGACTAGGAGGAGTACTGTTACTGTAGAAGTGTAGAGACTGAGTGGAGAGAGTTTACTAGTGAGGACAGTGCAGTTTACTTTATAATCCGTTCTCTGCCTGAAAAAAGCGATACACACAGTGACTCAGTCAGTCACATACCATATCTGTGTGCACTGCTCAGGCTCAGGCCAGTGTGCTGCATCATCTATTATCTATATATAATATTATATATATATCTGTCTGACTGCTCAGCTCACACAGCTTATAATTGTGGGGGAGACTGGGGAGCACTACTGCAGTGCCAGTTATAGGTTATAGCAGGAGCCAGGAGTACATAATATATTATATAGTGAGTGACCACCAGACACACAGTGCAGTTTATTTAATATATCCGTTCTCTGCCTGAAAAAAGCGATACACACAGTGACTCAGTCAGTCACATACCATATCTGTGTGCACTGCTCAGGCTCAGGCCAGTGTGCTGCATCATCTATATATATTATATATCTGTCTGACTGCTCAGCTCACACAGCTTATAATTGTGGGGGAGACTGGGGAGCACTACTGCAGTGCCAGTTATAGGTTATAGCAGGAGCCAGGAGTACATATTATATTAAAATTAAACAGTGCACACTTTTGCTGCAGGAGTGCCACTGCCAGTGTGACTGACCAGTGACCTGACCACACTGACCACCAGTATAGTTAGTAGTATACTTATATTGTGATTGCCTGAAAAAGTTAAACACTCGTCGTGTGACTTCACTTGTGTGTTTTTTTTTTTTTTATTCTATAAAAATAAAACTCATTCTGCTGACAGACAGTGTCCAGCAGGTCCGTCATTATATAATATATAATATATACCTGTCCGGCTGCAGTAGTGATATATATATATTTTTTATATCATTTATCATCCAGTCGCAGCAGACACAGTACGGTAGTTCACGGCTGTGGCTTCCTCTGTGTCTCTGCACTCGGCAGGCAGTCCGTCCATAATTGTAATACCACCTAACCGTGGATTTTTTTCATTCTTCTTTATACATACATAGTTACATAGACATCTTCTCTTTATCAACCAGTCTATATTAGCTGCAGACACAGTACAGTACGGTAGTTCACGGCTGTGGCTACCTCTGTGTCTGCACTCGGCAGGCAGTCCGTCCATAATTGTATACCACCTAACCGTGGTTTTTTTTCATTCTTCTTTATACATACATAGTTACATAGACATCTTCTCTTTATCAACCAGTCTATATTAGCTGCAGACACAGTACAGTACGGTAGTTCACGGCTGTGGCTACCTCTGTGTCTGCACTCGGCAGGCAGTCCGTCCATAATTGTATACCACCTAACCGTGGTTTTTTTTCATTCTTCTTTATACATACATAGTTACATAGACATCTTCTCTTTATCAACCAGTTTATATTAGCTGCAGACACAGTACAGTACGGTAGTTCACGGCTGTGGCTACCTCTGTGTCTGCACTCGGCAGGCAGTCCGTCCATAATTGTATACCACCTAACCGTGGATTTTTTTCAGTCTTCTTTATACATACATAGTTACATAGACATCTTCTCTTTATCAACCAGTCTATATTAGCTGCAGACACAGTACAGTACGGTAGTTCACGGCTGTGGCTACCTCTGTGTCTGCACTCGGCAGGCAGTCCGTCCATAATTGTATACCACCTAACCGTGGATTTTTTTCAGTCTTCTTTATACATACATAGTTACATAGACATCTTCTCTTTATCAACCAGTCTATATTAGCTGCAGACACAGTACAGTACGGTAGTTCACGGCTGTGGCTACCTCTGTGTCTGCAGTCGGCAGGCAGTCCATAATTGTATACTAGTATCCATCTCCATTGTTTACCTGAGGTGCCTTTTAGTTGTGCCTATTAAAATATGGAGAACAAAAATGTTGAGGTTCCAAAATTAGGGAAAGATCAAGATCCACTTCCACCTCGTGCTGAAGCTGCTGCCACTAGTCATGGCCGAGACGATGAAATGCCAGCAACGTCGTCTGCCAAGGCCGATGCCCAATGTCATAGTACAGAGCATGTCAAATCCAAAACACCAAATATCAGAAAAAAAAGGACTCCAAAACCTAAAATAAAATTGTCGGAGGAGAAGCGTAAACTTGCCAATATGCCATTTACCACACGGAGTGGCAAGGAACGGCTGAGGCCCTGGCCTATGTTCATGGCTAGTGGTTCAGCTTCACATGAGGATGGAAGCACTCAGCCTCTCGCTAGAAAAATGAAAAGACTCAAGCTGGCAAAAGCAGCACAGCAAAGAACTGTGCATTCTTCGAAATCCCAAATCCACAAGGAGAGTCCAATTGTGTCGGTTGCGATGCCTGACCTTCCCAACACTGGACGTGAAGAGCATGCGCCTTCCACCATTTGCACGCCCCCTGCAAGTGCTGGAAGGAGCACCCGCAGTCCAGTTCCTGATAGTCAGATTGAAGATGTCAGTGTTGAAGTACACCAGGATGAGGAGGATATGGGTGTTGCTGGCGCTGGGGAGGAAATTGACCAGGAGGATTCTGATGGTGAGGTGGTTTGTTTAAGTCAGGCACCCGGGGAGACACCTGTTGTCCGTGGGAGGAATATGGCCGTTGACATGCCAGGTGAAAATACCAAAAAAATCAGCTCTTCGGTGTGGAGGTATTTCACCAGAAATGCGGACAACAGGTGTCAAGCCGTGTGTTCCCTTTGTCAAGCTGTAATAAGTAGGGGTAAGGACGTTAACCACCTCGGAACATCCTCCCTTATACGTCACCTGCAGCGCATTCATAATAAGTCAGTGACAAGTTCAAAAACTTTGGGTGACAGCGGAAGCAGTCCACTGACCAGTAAATCCCTTCCTCTTGTAACCAAGCTCACGCAAACCACCCCACCAACTCCCTCAGTGTCAATTTCCTCCTTCCCCAGGAATGCCAATAGTCCTGCAGGCCATGTCACTGGCAATTCTGACGAGTCCTCTCCTGCCTGGGATTCCTCCGATGCATCCTTGCGTGTAACGCCTACTGCTGCTGGCGCTGCTGTTGTTGCCGCTGGGAGTCGATGGTCATCCCAGAGGGGAAGTCGTAAGCCCACTTGTACTACTTCCAGTAAGCAATTGACTGTTCAACAGTCCTTTGCGAGGAAGATGAAATATCACAGCAGTCATCCTACTGCAAAGCGGATAACTGAGGCCTTGACAACTATGTTGGTGTTAGACGTGCGTCCGGTATCCGCCGTTAGTTCACAGGGAACTAGACAATTTATTGAGGCAGTGTGCCCCCGTTACCAAATACCATCTAGGTTCCACTTCTCTAGGCAGGCGATACCGAGAATGTACACGGACGTCAGAAAAAGACTCACCAGTGTCCTAAAAAATGCAGTTGTACCCAATGTCCACTTAACCACGGACATGTGGACAAGTGGAGCAGGGCAGGGTCAGGACTATATGACTGTGACAGCCCACTGGGTAGATGTATGGACTCCCGCCGCAAGAACAGCAGCGGCGGCACCAGTAGCAGCATCTCGCAAACGCCAACTCTTTCCTAGGCAGGCTACGCTTTGTATCACCGCTTTCCAGAATACGCACACAGCTGAAAACCTCTTACGGCAACTGAGGAAGATCATCGCGGAATGGCTTACCCCAATTGGACTCTCCTGTGGATTTGTGGCATCGGACAACGCCAGCAATATTGTGTGTGCATTAAATATGGGCCAATTCCAGCACGTCCCATGTTTTGCACATACCTTGAATTTGGTGGTGCAGAATTTTTTAAAAAACGACAGGGGCGTGCAAGAGATGCTGTCGGTGGCCAGAAAAATTGCGGGACACTTTCGGCGTACAGGCACCACGTACAGAAGACTGGAGCACCACCAAAAACTACTGAACCTGCCCTGCCATCATCTGAAGCAAGAAGTGGTAACGAGGTGGAATTCAACCCTCTATATGCTTCAGAGGTTGGAGGAGCAGCAAAAGGCCATTCAAGCCTATACAATTGAGCACGATATAGGAGGTGGAATGCACCTGTCTCAAGTGCAGTGGAGAATGATTTCAACGTTGTGCAAGGTTCTGATGCCCTTTGAACTTGCCACACGTGAAGTCAGTTCAGACACTGCCAGCCTGAGTCAGGTCATTCCCCTCATCAGGCTTTTGCAGAAGAAGCTGGAGGCATTGAAGAAGGAGCTAAAAGGGAGCGATTCCGCTAGGCATGTGGGACTTGTGGATGCAGCCCTTAATTCGCTTAACAAGGATTCACGGGTGGTCAATCTGTTGAAATCAGAGCACTACATTTTGGCCACCGTGCTCGATCCTAGATTTAAAGCCTACCTTGGATCTCTCTTTCCGGCAGACACAAGTCTGCTGGGGTTGAAAGACCTGCTGGTGACAAAATTGGCAAGTCAAGCGGAACGCGACCTGTCAACATCTCCTCCTTCACATTCTCCCGCAACTGGGGGTGCGAGGAAAAGGCTCAGAATTCCGAGCCCACCCGCTGGCGGTGATGCAGGGCAGTCTGGAGCGACTGCTGATGCTGACATCTGGTCCGGACTGAAGGACCTGACAACGATTACGGACATGTCGTCTACTGTCACTGCATATGATTCTCTCAACATTGATAGAATGGTGGAGGATTATATGAGTGACCGCATCCAAGTAGGCACGTCACACAGTCCGTACTTATACTGGCAGGAAAAAGAGGCAATTTGGAGGCCCTTGCACAAACTGGCTTTATTCTACCTAAGTTGCCCTCCCACAAGTGTGTACTCCGAAAGAGTGTTTAGTGCCGCCGCTCACCTTGTCAGCAATCGGCGTACGAGGTTACATCCAGAAAATGTGGAGAAGATGATGTTCATTAAAATGAATTATAATCAATTCCTCCGCGGAGACATTGACCAGCAGCAATTGCCTCCACAAAGTACACAGGGAGCTGAGATGGTGGATTCCAGTGGGGACGAATTGATAATCTGTGAGGAGGGGGATGTACACGGTGATATATCGGAGGATGATGATGAGGTGGACATCTTGCCTCTGTAGAGCCAGTTTGTGCAAGGAGAGATTAATTGCTTCTTTTTTGGGGGGGGTCCAAACCAACCCGTCATATCAGTCACAGTCGTGTGGCAGACCCTGTCACTGAAATGATGGGTTGGTTAAAGTGTGCATGTCCTGTTTTGTTTATACAACATAAGGGTGGGTGGGAGGGCCCAAGGACAATTCCATCTTGCACCTCTTTTTTCTTTTCTTTTTCTTTGCATCATGTGCTGATTGGGGAGGGTTTTTTGGAAGGGACATCCTGCGTGACACTGCAGTGCCACTCCTAGATGGGCCCGGTGTTTGTGTCGGCCACTAGGGTCGCTAATCTTACTCACACAGTCAGCTACCTCATTGCGCCTCTTTTTTTCTTTGCGTCATGTGCTGTTTGGGGAGGGTTTTTTGGAAGGGACATCCTGCGTGACACTGCAGTGCCACTCCTAGATGGGCCCGGTGTTTGTGTCGGCCACTAGGGTCGCTAATCTTACTCACACAGCTACCTCATTGCGCCTCTTTTTTTCTTTGCGTCATGTGCTGTTTGGGGAGGGTTTTTTGGAAGGGACATCCTGCGTGACACTGCAGTGCCACTCCTAGATGGGCCCGGTGTTTGTGTCGGCCACTAGGGTCGCTTATCTTACTCACACAGCGACCTCGGTGCAAATTTTAGGACTAAAAATAATATTGTGAGGTGTGAGGTATTCAGAATAGACTGAAAATGAGTGTAAATTATGGTTTTTGAGGTTAATAATACTTTGGGATCAAAATGACCCCCAAATTCTATGATTTAAGCTGTTTTTTAGTGTTTTTTGAAAAAAACACCCGAATCCAAAACACACCCGAATCCGACAAAAAAAATTCGGTGAGGTTTTGCCAAAACGCGTTCGAACCCAAAACACGGCCGCGGAACCGAACCCAAAACCAAAACACAAAACCCGAAAAATTTCAGGCGCTCATCTCTAGTTTTCAGGGAGCTCTTCAAGGTTTGGAGACTAGAGGAGAGTCTTATTGTGCGTGGGAGTGCATTCCACAGAGTGGGTGAAGCCCGGATAAAGTCCTGTAATGCATGTGGATGAGAGACGCAGATCTTGTGCAGAGCGGAGAGGTCGGGTAGGGAGATATTATGAGATGAGTGAAGAGATGTACGTTGGTGTAGTTTGGTTAATGGCCTTGTATGTGAGTAACAGTATTTTATATGTAACAGGATAGAATATCGGTAACCAATGGTGGGACTGACAGAGCGGATCAGCAGATACCTAACTGAGTATTATTGTGCATGACTCATGAGCCTCAGTAACATCACATGTCTCAGTAACTAGACTTAAAGGTTAGGACAATTATACTGCATGTGCATGTTTACTTGGCTCTATTATATGGTGTGCAAGAACCCAAGCCTGTCACTGTGTTATTAGGGCGGGTGTAGTACGGCTGACCGGCGGTCAGCTTACCGACGCCGGGATCCCGGCAGCATACCGACGCCGGGATCCCAGCGGGGAGGGGCGAGTGCAGCAAGCCCCTTGCGGGCTCGCTGCGGGCGCCACACTGCGGGTTCGGTGGCGACCTATGGTCGCCACGGGTTCTATTCCCACTCTATGGGTGTCGTGGACACCCACTAGTGGAAATAGTCCCTGTTGGTCAGCATGCCGACCATCGGGATAGTGAGGGGTCGGGATGGTGGAGGAGGTCATGTGACTGTCGGTCTCCCGACCGCCGGTCACATGAATACCACCCATTAGGGCATCACCGTGCTGTACGGCTGTAGCCCAGGAGATATTGATACCTTATCATATTGACTGCTGTCACTTGTATCCTATTATCTTCAATAAAACCTACTCTGGTATCAATGTGTGGACTAACATCACATATGCTACACACCTGCCAACTTGTAGGCATCTACCAATACTACTGCAATGCTTCGGATGTTGTGCAAAGTGAACTTTGGCTCATTGAAGCTGGTGGGAGCAGCCTTGGTGCAGTGGTCAAGGAGGGAGAGTGGAGAAAACATATGAAGGCTGGTGAGGGTATTACAGCTGTGGTGAAAGCATTATGTGGTGCCTGCTGATCTCTAAACCAGTGGCAACAGCAGCATGGGCAAACGCCCAGTGAGCACCTACCGGAGAACCAAACTAGACATTACAAGAACCATGAAGCCCACTCACAACGCTGACACACGCCCTACCTTCTACCGTCCCTCATAAACACACGGACTCTGAGGAGCACTCTCTACCGGACCTGCTCCTGTCCGGGGGTCCTGAATTCTGATCCTGCTGTGGACCTCAGTATGCACATGGCTGTCTGACCCCTGCCCTGCAGATAACAGTACTGCTGACTCTACCTTTGGTGCTGACAGTGGGCCTAATTCAGACCTGATCACAGCAGCTGGGTAAAACCATGTGCAGTGCGGGGGGGGTAGATGTAACATGTGCAGAGAGTGTTAGATTTGGGTGGGGTGTGTTCAACCTGAAATCTAAATTGCAGTGTAAAAATAAAGCAGCCAGTATTTACCCTGCACAGAAACACTATAACCCACCCACATCTAACTGTCTCTGCACATGTTACACCTGCCCCACCTGCAGTGCACATGTTACATCTGCCCCCCTGCAGTACACATGGTGTTGCCCAGCTGCTAACAAATTTGCTGCTGCGATCAGGTCTGAATTACCCCCAAGTCATCAGTAGGTTGCACAATACATAATAAGAAGCTTTACATACACAGCTGACTTGGCAGCCGCAGGATCTGACACACCTGTGCGTGAACTCTGAAATCTCATTTCATTCCACATTAGCCAGGCCAAGGCAGTGTCTCGTGCAGCATCCATGTCTGTCACCTGTGTATTCCCATGTGCGCTCCATGCTGGATATATGATGGATGTCTGATCAGTATCTGATTGGCTGAGGCAGCACATGGACACAATAGGTAAAGCTGTGATTGGTCCATTCTCTGCTTCGTGTTTGTAGAAATGCATGAAATGCAGCAGCAGTCGCATGTTCTGAGCGCATGGCATTACCTATGGGGGCAATGTATCAAACCACGGAGAGAGAGAAAGTGGAAAAAGATACGTATCAGTCAATCCGCTTCTAACCGTCATGATAGGGGTTATGTAAAAAAAAGATACAAGCAGATTCCTACTTTATCTCTCTCCAAAGTTTGATACATCTCCCCCTCTATCACAAAACCATCTTTAATGTGGTGAATTGTCACTTGTAAGCGTTACCCAATCATTGCTGGTTATTGGAATGTATCTAGTTGTATTCCAGTGTTTGTGCATCATGTATGTATATAGGTCTATAAGTGTAACGAGAGGTACAGTACTCGCAGGTTTATAAACTCAACACACACACACACCACACACACCACACACACAACACACACCACACACACACAACACACACAACACACACAACACACACAACACACACACCACACACACACACACACACACACACACCACACACACCACACACACCACACACACCACACACACCACACACACCACACACACCACACACACACAACACACACACACACTAGTATATATACATGTGTATTATGCAACCCCTCGACTTTGTGCAGTAGATAATAGATAGCAGACCATGCTGACAGTACACCCACAAAGGATTCTACACTCCCTAATGTCAGTTACCCTGTGAGGGACATACGGAGCATGCTCTTGTGAGGAAGGAGCATGACAGATTGCTCCCAGAGAAAGCCCATGTTATGGTACCTATTTCCACATATATATATATACGCATTGCATACATATACAGTGGTCGAAGTGGGGCGGTATACGGCGGTATGGTATACCGCCACTTCTTCCACTGACCCGGAAGTTTTTTAAAAGTGTGCAGCAGGAGGCGAGCGAAGTGGCCATCCTGCTGCACATGGTGCTTGTAGAGCGCTGTACTAGCTCACAGCCGCCCGCCACTCACTGTCGATCACCGCCGCCAGCCGCTCACAGCGCCCGCAACAAATGGCGGTCAGAGGGACCTCACCGCACCAAAGGCCTCCTTATCACCGCCGCTGCCCATGGGTGCCTCCACCAACCACAGTCAGGTAATGTTCCCCTGCTTTCACTCTCTCTCCCTGTCGTCACTCTCTCTCTCCCTGTCCCTGCTGTCACTCTGGCTTTCCCTGCTGTCACAATTTCAGCTCATTCAGTGTGCTATAATGTGAATTTCGGGTCATACCGTGTGCTATAATGTGAATTTCTGCTGCGGGGTACACTGGGCTCCACAAGGATTGGACAATGGGGTGTAGAGTAGGATCTTGATCCGAGGCACCAACAGGCTCAAAGCTTTGACTGTTCCCAGAATGCACAGCGCCGCCTCCTATATCACCCCGCCTCCCAGCACAGGAGCTCAGTTTGGCCCTCATTCTGAGTTGTTCGCTCGCTAGCTGCTTTTAGCAGCTTTGCACACGCTAAGCCGCCGCCTACTGGGAGTGAATCTTAGCTTAGCAGAATAGCGAACGAAAGATTAGCAGAATTGCGAATAGAAATTTCTTAGCAGTTTCTGAGTAGCTCCAGACTTACTCCTACATTGCGATCAGTTCAGTCAGTTTCGTTCCTGGTTTGACGTCACACACACGCCCAGCATTCGCCCAGACACTCCCCAGTTTCTTCAGACACTCCCACGTTTTTCCCAGAAACGCCAGCGTTTTTTCGCACACTCCCAGAAAACGGCCAGTTTCCGCCCAGAAACACCCACTTCCTGTCAATCACAGTACAATCAACAGAACGAAGAAAAAACCTTGTAATGCCGTGAGTAAAATACCTAACTTTTGTGTAAAAATAACTAAGCGCATGCGCAGTAAGCGACTAATTGCAATATAGCGAAAATCGGCAACGAGCGAACAACTCGGAATGACCCCCTTTGTTAGTTGGTGCCGCAGATAGCAGGCCCTGAACAGAGGGGCTGCTCCAGGCAGCCCTAAGAAAAGCTTTTTATGAGGTAAAAAGTGAAGACTTCAAGGGCAGCAGCGGTGGTAAATGTCTTGTGACATTCTCTGCTGCAGCTCCAGCTCTCCCCAGCGGCGCTGTACACTCCCGAGCCCTGGTTGCCGGGTACCTTCAGCGGAGGCTCCGGTTTCCTTCATGTTAGGCACACACGGCTGGGGCTCTCCAGGATCGCGTGGCCGCACTTCGGGAGGTGGTAAGTGGGTCCCGCTTGCGGGACCCGGTTTTTATCGCTATCCGTCGCGGTCAGTGGGAGGTGGGCCGCGCGCGCTGGCGGTGGACACTGTGGCAGTACAGGCGATCCCACTAGATCACCAGGGCATGGGGGCGCAGGTCAGGTTTTCTCTCTAAACCAATTCTTGTATCGCACACAGTACCCGGTGGTTTTGCCAGCTGAGGGGATAAGGCTTAGACCTGAAGCCCCTCCCCCAGCCCGATGGCGCCATTTCTAGCAAGTGTTCCCGCCCTGGAGCTGCATATCTGTCTCTCCCTCACTCCCTGTCAGTGTCTGCGGCGCCATTACTCCTCAGCTCACTGTTCCTGGGACTGCTTGGGCAAATCCTCCTGTGTAAAGCCGCCTGGTTGTCAGCGCTGTGACTTTACATGACACTTAAGTATTCTACCTGCCTTTTTAGACAGTGCTAGTTAAGAAAGAGTGCACTTAGTCAGGGTTTCCTAGTACAATTACCCTGTGATATACATCCAGTTCTTACTGTGCAGTGTTATATCTATTGATTATATAGCTATATATATATATATATATATATATATATATATATATATATATGCTAGTCCAGTGCAGTATTATTGTCTGTAATAACCTCTGCATTGTACAAACTGTGACTATCTGTGTGTGCATTGATAGCTGAGTGGTGTCCATTTCGTGTCTTTCACTCAACTTGCTATCCCTATATTCTATAACCTGAGGGGGCTTTGTGCATCAGATTTTATATTGATATAGGATTTTCACAAAGATATACTGTATTACGTATTTTTCACTGTGATTTAGTCACCATATCTCTCCTTTATCTCTGCTAGTGCTGACTACACTGCGCAGGGGTTTGGGTAAGAGGTATCGTGCTGGTAATAATTGTACTGTGTTACCTGATACTGCAAGTTATATCATGTCTGCTTCTGAGGGTAACGGTTCTGGGGCTGAACACACTGCCGGTGTTGCTGAAGCCGCAGATAACTATGAGGAGAATATAGCAGCTGTGGTTCTGGGGGCTCCTTGCCCCCCAGTGGGACGGTGGCAACGGGGGCAAACAATGACCCGCCGTGGGCCGCTTTTTCCACGCTTCTGCATACGCTAGTTCATAAACTGGGACCCCCAATGCCGGTACAACCGTATGTGGTCCCTGCAGCTAACCCGCCATGGGCGGACGATTTATCTGCTCAATTAAAGAAGTTGAACCGGTCCTTGACTACTAAAAAGTCTGACCGTCGCTCGCCTACGTCCAAGGGGTCCTCTAAGTGAGCGCTTGTCTCCTCACAATCCACTGCTGTCACTGACACCTCGTCTGATGAAGACGGCACATATATTGACCCCTCAGGTTCTGACTCAGATACGGCTGATGGGGAGGGTAGTTCACATGTGGATGTTCCTGATCTTTTGGAGGCTATTAAGTTGATTCTACAGATTACGGATGATCCCGAGCCATCCGTCCCTCCTAAGAAACCAGATAGGTTCAAGCGTCAGAAGGTGGTTAAACAAGTTTTACCTCACTCTGACCACCTAGTGGATATACGTCAGGAACCCTGGGAAAACCCGGGTACGAAGTTTGTGCCTCAAAAGAAGATGCTGGCTCGCTATCCCCTCGCGCCAGAGCTGTCTAAAAATTGGGAAACGCCTCCTCCAGTGGACACACATGTGGCTAGGATGGTAGTTTCCTCAGCTCTACCTGTCATTACCGTCACGTCTCTAAAAGAGCCTACGGATAAACGTGTGGAGGGTTGTCTGAAAGCGATTTACACCCTCGCGGGTGCTGCGCAAAGGCCAACTATTGCAGCAACATGGGCTGCAGAGGCTATTGAAGCATGGGCCTTGGAGTTAGAAGCTGAAATCTCCTCTGACCATGCTAGACAATGCTTGTCATATATTGTCACAGCTTCTCGATATATTAAAGAGGCGGTTTCTGATGCCGGTATCCTAACAGCCAAGGCCTCTACTACGTCAGTCCTGGCTCTCCGGATATTGTGGCTGAGATCCTGGTCTGTGGATCTGGACTGTAGAAAAACCCTGGAGGTACTCCCTTTCAAGGGGGATATTCTATTTGGGGAGGACTTAAATAAGATAGTGGCTGACTTGGCTACTGCCAAAACTGCCTGTCTGCCTAATACCGCTCCTTCTGTGTCGAAGGCTAAAGGTACGTCCTTTCGCCCCTTTCGTCCTTCAGGTAAAGCAAAAGGTCAGGCGTACCATAAGCAGGCCCGCACTTCCAAACCTGGTAAGCCGAAGCCAAAAGAGCCTGGGCTGCCCGTCAGCCAGCTGCCAAGACCGATAAGCCTGCCACATGACGGGGCGGGCCTCCTCCTGAGGGATCCCAGGGTGGGGGGCCGGCTTCAAGGGTATACCCAGGAATGGTTGAAGACCACTTCAGATGCCTGGGTACGGGAAGTCGTCACTCGAGGTTATGCCATAGCCTTCAAATACCGACCCCCTCATCGATTTTGCCAGACAGACGTCCCTTTGGACCAGACTAAGTCAAAAACTCTACACTCGGTGGTACAGACCCTCCTGGATACAGGAGTCGTAGTACAGGTGCCTCTTGCTCAGAGGGGCCGGGGGTACTATTCTCCGCTGTTTCTAGTCCCGAAACCGAATGGGTCCTCCCGGCCCATTCTCAACCTCAAGGCATTGAACAGGTTTGTGAAGGTTTCCAAGTTCCGTATGGAAACCCTTCGCTCTATAGTTCTGGCCTTGGAACCTGGGGACTACATGGTCTCCCTGGACATAAAGGATGCTTACCTTCATATTCCTATAGCAGTGCCACATCAACAATACCTGAGGTTCGCTATTGGCAACCTCCATTACCAGTTTCGGGCATTACCTTTTGGTTTAACAACGGCTCCGCGAGTCTTCACCAAAGTCATGGCGGTGATGACGGTGGTACTCCGCCGTCAAGGGATCAGGATACTGCCGTATCTGGACGACTTGTTAATCCTGGCAAATTCCCCAGATCTTCTCCTACGTCATCTGGATATAACGGTCCGGTTTCTAGTGATGTGCACTGGACATTTTTCGGGTTTTGTGTTTTGGTTTTGGATTCGGTTCCGCGGCCGTGTTTTGGATTCGGACGCGTTTTGGCAAAACCTCACCGAAAATTTTTTCTCGGATTCGGGTGTGTTTTGGATTCGGGTGTTTTTTTCAATAAACCCTAAAAAACAGCTTAAATCATAGAATTTGGGGGTCATTTTGATCCCATAGTATTATTAACCTCAATAACCATAATTTCCACTCATTTCCAGTCTATTCTGAACACCTCACACCTCACAATATTATTTTTAGTCCTACAATTTGCACCGAGGTCGCTGGATGGCTAAGCTAAGCGACACAAGTGGCCGACACAAACACCTGGCCCATCTAGGAGTGGCACTGCAGTGTCAGACAGGATGGCACTTCAAAAAAATTGTCCCCAAACAGCACATGATGCAAAGAAAAAGAGGCGCACCAAGGTCGCTGTGTGACTAAGCTAAGAGACACAAGTGGCCGACACAAACACCTGGCCCATCTAGGAGTGGCACTGCAGTGTCAATCAAGACAGGATGACACTTCAAAAAAATTGTCCCCAAACAGCACATGATGCAAAGAAAAAAAGAGGCGCACCAAGGTCGCTGTGTGACTAAGCTAAGCGACACAAGTGGCCGACACAAACACCTGGCCCATCTAGGAGTGGCACTGCAGTGTCAAGACAGGATGGCACTTCAAAAAAATTGTCCCCAAACAGCACATGATGCAAAGAAAAAAAGAGGCGCACCACAGGTATAGAATGTACATGGATAGTATACTTAATGAATGACGACACAGAGGTAGGTACAGCAGTGGCCTACCGTACTGCTATATATAGTATATTGGTGGTCACTGTGTCCGCAAACTGCAAAACTAAAATGCACCACAGGTATAGAATGTACATGGATAGTATACTTAATGAATGACGACACAGAGGTAGGTACAGCAGTGGCCTACCGTACTGCTATATATAGTATACTGGTGGTCACTGTGTCAGCAAACTGCAAAACTAAAATGCACCACAGGTATAGAATGTAGATGGATAGTATACTTAATGAATGACGACACAGAGGTAGGTACAGCAGTGGCCTACCGTACTGCTATATATAGTATACTGGTGGTCACTGTGTCAGCAAAACTCTGCACTGTACTCCTCCTATATAATAATAATTATACTGGTGGTCCCCAGTCCCCACAATAAAGCAGCACACTGAGCACAGATATATTATGCGCCACACTGAGCACAGATATGGTATGGAGCGTTTTTTTTCAGGTAGAGAACGGATAAAACTGGTGGTCACTTATCAGCAAAACTCTGCACTGTACTCCTCCTAACAGCTACTTCCCAGTCCTCCCCACAATTAAGCAATAAAGCAATCAAGTTCAACAATAAACGGAGAGGACGCCAGCCACGTCCTCTCCCTATCATCTCCAATGCACGAGTGAAAATGGCGGCGACGCGCGGCTGCTTATATAGAATCCGAATCTCGCGAGAATCCGACAGCGGGATGATGACGTTCGGGCGCGCTCGGGTTAGCCGAGCAAGGCGGGAAGGTTCGAACCTGCCTCGGACCCGTGTAAAATGGGTGAAGTTCGGGGGGGGGTTCGGTTTCCGAGAAACCGAACCCGCTCATCACTAGTTTCTACAAGCCCACGGGTGGCTCATCAACTGGAAGAAATCCTCCCTGGTCCCTGCTCAGAGAATGGTGCACCTGGGAGCGT
Source organism: Pseudophryne corroboree (assembly GCF_028390025.1). Classification (NCBI taxonomy): domain Eukaryota; kingdom Metazoa; phylum Chordata; class Amphibia; order Anura; family Myobatrachidae; genus Pseudophryne; species Pseudophryne corroboree. Next base: position 843,053,331 of record NC_086449.1, read on the forward strand.
TGTTGGACACTCACAACAAGAGGTTGTTCTTGTCTCAGGAGAAAGTCCTGAAGCTTCAGGACAGGATTTGTTGCTTCCTTTCTCGTCCGCAAGTGTCGATACATTCGGCAATGCAGGTGCTGGGCCTAATAGTATCAGTATTCGACATGGTGGAGTATGCTCGATTCCATTCTCGCCCCCTCCAGAGACTGATTCTAGCCAAGTGGGATGGCCTGCCTCACCGGATCAGATCTCAAATGATCTTATTGACTCCAGAGGTCCGTCTGTCGCTACACTGGTGGCCCCGGGACCAACAATTGTGCAGGGGTAGTCACTTCTGGATATCCAACTGGGTCCTGTTGACGACAGATGCCAGTCTAAGAGGTTGGGGCGCGGTGCTGGAGCAACACTCCCTTCAGGGTCGGTGGACCAAGGAGGAATCTCTCCTCTCGATCAACATTCTGGAATTGCGGGCGGTCTTCAATGCGTTGAACCTGGCCCAGCATTTGCTTCAGAACCGTCCTGTTCAAGTACAGTCGGACAGCGCCACCACAGTGGCTTACATAAATCATCAAGGCGGCACTCTAAGCCGTTTGGCAATGAAGGAAGTCTCACGTATTCTACGTTGGGCGAAACGCCATCTACCGGCCATATCGGCAATATTCATTCCGGGAGTCCTGAATTGGAAAGCAGACTTTCTCAGTCGTCAGGACGTGCATGCCGGCGAGTGGGGCCTCCATCCAGAAGTGTTTCAACTCCTCGTGGAAAAGTGGGGTCTTCCAGACGTGGATCTGATGGCATCTCGTTACAATCACAAGGTTCCGGTCTTCGGAGCAAGGACAAGGGATCCTCAAGCAGCATTCGTGGATGCGCTGGCGGTGCCGTGGAGGTTTCGGCTGCCGTATGTGTTTCCTCCGGTGTCACTCCTGCCCAGGGTAATTCGGAAGTTCAAGCAAGAAAAAGGAAATCTGCTTCTCATAGCTCCGGCGTGGCCCAGACGGCACTGGTTATCAGACCTTCAGGGTCTATCGTCAGAGCGTCCAATTCTACTTCCTCAACGCCCAGACCTCCTTGTTCAGGGCCCCTGTGTCTACCAGGATCTAGCCCGGCTGTCTTTTGACTGCGTGGCTCTTGAAGCTTCCGTCTTGAGGGCTAAGGGTTTTTCTGAAGAGGTCATTAAAACTATGTTGTGGGACCGGAAACCGGCTTCTGCTCGGATTTACCATCGGGTCTGGCATTCCTACTTTGTTTAGCGCGCATCTAACAATTATGACGCTTCCAAGTTTAGTACAGCCAAGCTTTTGGCTTTTCTGCAGCAAGGCCTAGAGTTGGGCCTGCGTCTGGCCTCCCTAAAGGTTCATATTTCTGCCTTGTCGGTGTGGTTTCAGAGAAAAATTGCGACTTTGCCTGATGTTCATACTTTCACTCAAGGTATGTTGCGTATCCAACCTCCCTATGTCCCGCCTGTGGCTCCTTGGGACTTGTCGTGGTTTTGGAGGCGTTACAAGAGTCTCCGTTTGAACCCCTTGATTCAGCTGACCTTAAGTGGCTTTCCCTTAAGGTGGTGTTTCTGCTGGCTATTGCCTCTGCTAGAAGAGTGTCGGCTCTGGGTGCCTTGTCTTGTAGTTCCCCATATCTGATTTTTCACCGTGACCGGGCGGTTCTTAGGACTCGTCCCGGATATTTACCTAAGGTACTGTCTTCGTTCCACCTTAATCAGGAGATTGTGGTTCCAGCCTTAGTCTCTCCTGATTTGTCTCCCAAAGAGCGGTCTTTGGATGTAGTACGGGCTCTCCGTATCTATGTGAAGAGAACTGCTTCTATCCGAAAATCTGATTCTCTTTTGGTTTTGTTTGGATTTCACAAACGTGGCTGGCCTGCTCACAAGCATACCCTGGCCAGATGGATTAGAATGGTGATTGCTTATGTGAAGGCTTGTCTCTCTGCTCCTGTTCACATTAAGGCCCATTCTACTCGGTCTGTTGGACCTTCTTGGGCGGCCCAACATGGTGCGACCCTTGAACAATTGTGCAAGGCGGCTACGTGGTCCTCTGTGAACACGTTCATAAGGTTCTATGCCTTCGATACTGCCGCTTCCCAGGATGCTTCCTTTGGACGCCGGGTTCTTGTGCCCGCTACAGTGCATCCCCTCCCATAAGGAACTGCTTTAGGACATCCCCAATGTCTATCCTTGTGGAGCCCAGTGTACCCCGCAGCAGAAAACGAGTTTTATGGTAAAAACTTACCTTTGTTAAAACTCTTTCTGCGAGGTACACCGGGCTCCACAAGGCGCCCACCCTGACGCACTTAGCTTCTTTGGGTTGGTATGGCATTAGCCGCTGACACTTCTCTTGTCATGAGAGTGTGGTGTATGTGGCTACTATCTGTTGTCGTCTCTTTTCCAGCTACTGCATTGGGCTGGTTAACTAAAAACTGAGCTCCTGTGCCGGAAGGCGGGGTGATATAGGAGGCGGCGCTGTGCATTCTGGGAACAGTCGAAGCTTTGAGCCTGTTGGTGCCTCGGATCAAGATCCTACTCTACACCCCATTGTCCAATCCTTGTGGAGCCCAGTGTACCTCGCAGAAAGAGTTTTAACAAAGGTAAGTTCTTACCATAAAACTCGTTTTTGGCTCATATCGTGTGCTATAATGCAAATTTCGGCTCATACCGTGTGCTATAGTGTGAATTTCGGCTCATACCGTGTGCTATAGTGTGAATTTCGGCTCATTCAGTGTGCTATAGTGTGAATTTCGGCTCATACCGTGTGCTATAGTGTGAATTTCGGCTCATTCAGTGTGCTATAGTGTGAATTTCGGCTCATACCGTGTGCTATAATGTGAATTTCGGCTCATACCGTGTGCAATAATGTGAATTTCGGCTCATACCGTGTGCTATAGTGTGAATTTCGGCTCATACCGTGTGCTATAATGTGAATTTCGGCTCATACCGTGTGCTATAATGCAAATTTTGGCTCATACCGTGTGCTATAATGCAAATTTTGGCTCATACCGTGTGCTATAATGTGAATTTCGGCTCATACCGTGTGCTATAATGCAAATTTTGGCTCATACCGTGTGCTATAATGTGAATTTCGGCTCATACCGTGTGCTATACTGCAAATTTTGGCTCATACCGTGTGCTATAATGTGAATTTCGGCTCATACCGTGTGCTATAGTGTGAATTTCGGCTCATTCAGTGTGCTACAATGTGAATTTCGGCTCATTCAGTGTGCTACAATGTGAATTTCGGCTCATTCAGTGTGCTACAATGTGAATTTCAGCTCATTCAGTGTGCTACAATGTGAATTTCGGCTCATTCAGTGTGCTACAATGTGAATTTCGGCTCATACCGTGTGCTATAGTGTGAATTTCGGCTCATTCAGTGTGCTATAGTGTGAATTTCGGCTCATACCGTGTGCTATAATGTGAATTTCGGCTCATATCGTGTGCTATAATGTGAATTTCAGCTCATACAGTGTGCTATAATGTGAATTTCGGCTCATACCGTGTGCTATAATGTGAATTTCGGCTCATATCGTGTGCTATAATGTGAATTTCAGCTCATACAGTGTGCTATAATGTGAATTTCGGCTCATACCGTGTGCTATAATGTGAATTTCGGCTCATACCGTGTGCTATAATGCAAATTTCGGCTCATACCGTGTGCTATAATGTGAATTTCGGCTCATACCATGTGCTATAGTGTGAATTTCGGCTCATTCAGTGTGATACAATGTGAATTTCGGCTCATTCAGTGTGCTACAATGTGAATTTCGGCTCATTCAGTGTGCTATACAGGTTGAGTCTCCTTTATCCAAAATGCTTGGGACCAGAGGTATTTTGGATATGGGATTTTTCCGTATTTTGGAATAATTGCATACCATAATGAGTTATCATGGTGATGGGACCTAAATCTAAGCACAGAATGCATTTATGTTTCATATACACCTTATACACACAGCCTGCAGGTCATTTAATAGAATATTTTTAATAACTTTGTGTATTAAACAAAGTTTGTGTACATTGAGCCATCAGAAAACAAAGGTTTCACTATCTCAATCTCACTCAAAAAAATCCGTATTTCGGAATATTCCGTATTTCGGGATATTTGGATATGGGATACTCAACCTGTAATGTGAATTTTGGCTCATTCAGTGTGCTACAATGTGAATCTCGGCTCATTCAGTGTGCTATAATGTGAATTTCAGCTCATTCAGTGTGCTATAATGTGAATTTTGGCTCATTCAGTGTGCTATAATGTGAATTTCAGCTCATTCAGTGTGCTATAATGTGAATTTCAGCTCATTCAGTGTGCTATAATGTGAATTTTGGCTCATTCAGTGTGCTATAATGTGAATTTCAGCTCATTCAGTGTGCTATAATGTGAATTTTGGCTCATTCAGTGTGCTATAATGTGAATTTCGGGTCATACCGTGTGCTCAGAGGCGGAACTACCGCCAGTGCAACCAGTGCGCCTCTGTCCAGGGGCCCAAAGCATGTAATGAGTCAAACTGACTCATTACATGCCGCTGTGAGCAGCGGTACGGGGGAAGGAGGAGGAGGGAGGTGAAGGAGTGAGCCGCAGCAGCGCTTTGTTACTGGTGGAGGCGCTGCTGCTGCCCCTCTGCTTCACTATAGGCCGTCTTCCGAGAACACAACCCCCACCTGTGGACGTCGGGCCCTCATACCACCCTCATGGAGTCTGTTTCTGATCGTTTGAGTAGACACATGCACATTTGTGGCTTGCTGGAGGTCATTTTGCAGGGCTCTGGTAGTGCTCCTCCTGTTCCTCCTTGCACAAAGGCGGAGGTATCGGTCCTGCTGCTGGGTTTTTGCCCTCCTACGGCCTCCTCCACGTCTCCTGATGTACTGGCCTGTCTCCTGGTAGAGCCTCCATGCTCTGGACACTACGCTGACAGACACAGCAAACCTTCTTGCCACAGCTCGCATTGATGTGCCATCCTGGATGAGCTGCACTACCTGAGCCACTTGTGTGGGTTGTAGACCGGGCCGGCTCCAGGCATGTTCAAATAGAGAGGCCGCGCAGGGCGCCACCCTTAATGGGTGCCGCGCGCTGGCGCCGCTATATTCGAACCTGGAGCCAGCCCTGTGCAGCATTGTGCGCTATGCGCGCTGAGCGGCGCCGGTATCTAACGTCAGACGCCGGCACCGCGCAGCGCGCACAGCACACTCAAGCGATTTGGAGGCCGCCTGGCCGCCCGCCCCCCTGCCCCCGGACCCAGACTCGGACCTACACCTGGACCTGGACCTGTAGCCGCCCGCACCCGGACAGCAGTACTCCTCCCCCTCCCACGCCGCAAGTATTATTATTTCTCTATCGTCCTAGTGGATGCTGGGGTTCCTGAAAGGACCATGGGGAATAGCGGCTCCGCAGGAGACAGGGCACAAAAGTAAAGCTTTACGATCAGGTGGTGTGCACTGGCTCCTCCCCCTATGACCCTCCTCCAAGCCTCAGTTAGATTTTTGTGCCCGGCCGAGAAGGGTGCAATCTAGGTGGCTCTCCTAAAGAGCTGCTTAGAAAAGTTTAGCTTAGGTTTTTTATTTTACAGTGAGTCCTGCTGGCAACAGGATCACTGCAACGAGGGACTTAGGGGAGAAGAAGTGAACTCACCTGCGTGCAGGATGGATTGGCTTCTTGGCTACTGGACATTAGCTCCAGAGGGACGATCACAGGTACAGCCTGGATGGTCACCGGAGCCTCGCCGCCGGCCCCCTTGCAGATGCTGAAACGAGAAGAGGTCCAGAATCGGCGGCAGAAGACTCCTCAGTCTTCTAAAGGTAGCGCACAGCACTGCAGCTGTGCGCCATTTTCCTCTCAGCACACTTCACACGGCAGTCACTGAGGGTGCAGGGCGCTGGGAGGGGGGCGCCCTGGGAGGCAAATGAAAACCTAATTTGGCTAAAAATACCTCACATATAGCCTCCGGGGGCTATATGGAGATATTTAACCCCTGCCAGAATCCACTAAAGAGCGGGAGACGAGGCCGCCGAAAAAGGGGCGGGGCCTATCTCCTCAGCACACAGCGCCATTTTCCTTACACAGCTCCGCTGGTCAGGACGGCTCCCAGGCTCTCCCCTGCACTGCACTACAGAAACAGGGTAAAAAAGAGAGGGGGGGGCAAAATTGTGGCAAAAATATATTATTAAAGCAGCTATACAGGGAGCACTTATTATAAGGCTATCCCTGTCATATATAGCGCTTTTGGTGTGTGCTGGCAAACTCTCCCTCTGTCTCCCCAAAGGGCTAGTGGGGTCCTGTCTTCGTTAAGAACATTCCCTGTGTGTCTGCTGTGTGTCGGTACGTGTGTGTCGACATGTATGAGGACGATATTGGTGTAGAGGCGGAGCAATTGCCAAATATGGGGATGTCACCTCCTAGGGGGTCGACACCAGAATGGATGCCTTTATTTATGGAATTACGGGATAGTGTCAACACGCTAAAGCAGTCGTTTGACGACATGAGACGGCCGGACAATCAATTAGTGCCTGTCCAGGCGCCTCAAACACCGTCAGGAGCTGTAAAACGCCCTTTGCCTCAGTCGGTCGACACAGACCCAGACACAGGCACTGATTCTAGTGGTGACGGTGACGAATCAACCGTATTTTCCAGTAGGGCCACACGTTATATGATTTTGGCAATGAAGGAGGCGTTACATATAGCTGATACTACAGGTACCACTAAACAGGGTATTATGTGGGGTGTGAAAAAACTACCTATAGTTTTTCCTGAATCAGAAGAATTAAATGAGGTGTGTGATGAAGCGTGGGTTGCCCCCGATAAAAAAATGCTAATTTCAAAGAAGTTATTGGCTTTATACCCTTTCCCGCCAGAGGTTAGGGCGCGCTGGGAAACACCTCCTAGGGTGGACAAGGCGCTCACACGCTTATCAAAACAAGTGGCGTTACCCTCTCCTGAGACGGCCGCACTTAAAGATCCAGCAGATAGGAGGATGGAAAATATCCAAAAAAGTATATACACACATACAGGTGTTATACTACGACCAGCTATAGCGACAGCCTGGATGTGCAGTGCTGGGGTAGCTTGGTCAGAGTCCCTGATTGAAAATATTGATACCCTGGACAGGGACAATGTTTTACTGTCTTTAGAGCAAATAAAGGATGCATTTCTTTATATGCGTGATGCACAGAGGGATATCTGCACACTGGCATCACGGGTAAGTGCTATGTCCATTTCGGCCAGAAGAAGTTTATGGACGCGACAGTGGTCAGGCGATGCGGACTCAAAACGGCATATGGAAGTTTTGCCGTATAAAGGGGAGGAGTTATTTGGAGTCGGTCTATCGGATTTGGGGGCCACGGCTACAGCCGGGAAATCCACCTTTTTACCTCAAGTCACTCCCCAACAGAAAAAGACACCGACTTTTCAACCGCAGCCCTTTCGTTCCTTTAAAAACAAGAGAGCAAAGGGATATTCATATCTGCCACGAGGCAGAGGAAGGGGGAAGAGACAGCAACAGGCAGCTCCTTCCCAGGAACAGAAGCCCTCCCCCGCTTCTACAAAAGCCTCAGCATGACGCTGGGGCTTCTCAAGCGGACTCGGGGGCGGTGGGGGGTCGTCTCAAGAATTTCAGCGCGCAGTGGGCTCACTCGCAGGTAGATCCCTGGATCCTGCAGATAATATCTCAGGGGTACAGGTTAGAACTAGAGACGAATCCACCTCGCCGTTTCCTGAAGTCTGCTTTACCAACGTCCCCCTCCGACAGGGTGACGGTCTTGGAAGCCATTCACAAGCTGTACTCTCAGCAGGTGATAGTCAAGGTACCTCTTTTACAACAAGGAAAGGGGTATTATTCCACTCTATTTGTGGTACCGAAGCCGGATGGCTCGGTAAGACCTATTCTAAATCTGAAGTCCTTGAACCTGTACATAAAGAAGTTCAAGTTCAAGATGGAGTCACTCAGAGCAGTGATAGCGAACCTAGAAGAAGGGGACTTTATGGTATCCTTGGACATCAAGGATGCGTATCTCCACGTTCCAATTTACCCCTCACACCAGGGGTACCTCAGGTTCGTCGTACAGAACTGTCACTATCAGTTTCAGACGCTGCCGTTCGGATTGTCCACGGCACCTCGGGTCTTTACCAAGGTAATGGCCGAGATGATGATTCTTCTTCGAAGAAAAGGCGTATTAATTATCCCATACTTGGACGATCTCCTAATAAGGGCAAGGTCCAGAGAACAGCTAGAGATGGGATTAGCACTGTCTCAAGAAGTGCTAAAACAGCACGGGTGGATTCTGAATATTCCAAAATCCCAGTTAATTCCGACAACACGTCTGTTGTTCCTAGGGATGATTCTGGACACGGTTCAGAAAAAGGTTTTTCTCCCGGAGGAAAAAGCCAAGGAGTTATCCGAGCTTGTCAGGAACCTCCTAAAACCAGGAAAGGTGTCTGTACATCAATGCACAAGAGTCCTGGGAAAAATGGTGGCTTCTTACGAAGCAATTCCATTCGGCAGATTCCACGCAAGAATTTTCCAGAGGGATCTGTTGGACAAATGGTCAGGGTCGCATCTTCAGATGCACCAGCGGATAACCCTGTCTCCAAGGACAAGGGTATCTCTTCTGTGGTGGTTACAGAGTGCTCATCTATTGTAGAGATGAGCGCCTGAAATTTTTCAGGTTTTGTGTTTTGGTTTTGGGTTCGGTTCCGCGGCCGTGTTTTGGGTTCGAACGCGTTTTGGCAAAACCTCACCGAATTTTTTTTGTCGGATTCGGGTGTGTTTTGGATTCGGGTGTTTTTTTCAAAAAACACTAAAAAACAGCTTAAATCATAGAATTTGGGGGTCATTTTGATCCCAAAGTATTATTAACCTCAAAAACCATAATTTACACTCATTTTCAGTCTATTCTGAATACCTCACACCTCACAATATTATTTTTAGTCCTAAAATTTGCACCGAGGTCGCTGTGTGAGTAAGATAAGCGACCCTAGTGGCCGACACAAACACCGGGCCCATCTAGGAGTGGCACTGCAGTGTCACGCAGGATGTCCCTTCCAAAAAACCCTCCCCAAACAGCACATGACGCAAAGAAAAAAAGAGGCGCAATGAGGTAGCTGTGTGAGTAAGATTAGCGACCCTAGTGGCCGACACAAACACCGGGCCCATCTAGGAGTGGCACTGCAGTGTCACGCAGGATGTCCCTTCCAAAAAACCCTCCCCAAACAGCACATGACGCAAAGAAAAAAAGAGGCGCAATGAGGTAGCTGACTGTGTGAGTAAGATTAGCGACCCTAGTGGCCGACACAAACACCGGGCCCATCTAGGAGTGGCACTGCAGTGTCACGCAGGATGTCCCTTCCAAAAAACCCTCCCCAATCAGCACATGATGCAAAGAAAAAGAAAAGAAAAAAGAGGTGCAAGATGGAATTGTCCTTGGGCCCTCCCACCCACCCTTATGTTGTATAAACAAAACAGGACATGCACACTTTAACCAACCCATCATTTCAGTGACAGGGTCTGCCACACGACTGTGACTGATATGACGGGTTGGTTTGGACCCCCCCCAAAAAAGAAGCAATTAATCTCTCCTTGCACAAACTGGCTCTACAGAGGCAAGATGTCCACCTCATCTTCACCCTCCGATATATCACCGTGTACATCCCCCTCCTCACAGATTATCAATTCGTCCCCACTGGAATCCACCATCTCAGCTCCCTGTGTACTTTGTGGAGGCAATTGCTGCTGGTCAATGTCTCCGCGGAGGAATTGATTATAATTCATTTTAATGAACATCATCTTCTCCACATTTTCTGGATGTAACCTCGTACGCCGATTGCTGACAAGGTGAGCGGCGGCACTAAACACTCTTTCGGAGTACACACTTGTGGGAGGGCAACTTAGGTAGAATAAAGCCAGTTTGTGCAAGGGCCTCCAAATTGCCTCTTTTTCCTGCCAGTATAAGTACGGACTGTGTGACGTGCCTACTTGGATGCGGTCACTCATATAATCCTCCACCATTCTATCAATGTTGAGAGAATCATATGCAGTGACAGTAGACGACATGTCCGTAATCGTTGTCAGGTCCTTCAGTCCGGACCAGATGTCAGCATCAGCAGTCGCTCCAGACTGCCCTGCATCACCGCCAGCGGGTGGGCTCGGAATTCTGAGCCTTTTCCTCGCACCCCCAGTTGCGGGAGAATGTGAAGGAGGAGATGTTGACAGGTCGCGTTCCGCTTGACTTGACAATTTTGTCACCAGCAGGTCTTTCAACCCCAGCAGACTTGTGTCTGCCGGAAAGAGAGATCCAAGGTAGGCTTTAAATCTAGGATCGAGCACGGTGGCCAAAATGTAGTGCTCTGATTTCAACAGATTGACCACCCGTGAATCCTTGTTAAGCGAATTAAGGGCTGCATCCACAAGTCCCACATGCCTAGCGGAATCGCTCCCTTTTAGCTCCTTCTTCAATGCCTCCAGCTTCTTCTGCAAAAGCCTGATGAGGGGAATGACCTGACTCAGGCTGGCAGTGTCTGAACTGACTTCACGTGTGGCAAGTTCAAAGGGCATCAGAACCTTGCACAACGTTGAAATCATTCTCCACTGCACTTGAGACAGGTGCATTCCACCTCCTATATCGTGCTCAATTGTATAGGCTTGAATGGCCTTTTGCTGCTCCTCCAACCTCTGAAGCATATAGAGGGTTGAATTCCACCTCGTTACCACTTCTTGCTTCAGATGATGGCAGGGCAGGTTCAGTAGTTTTTGGTGGTGCTCCAGTCTTCTGTACGTGGTGCCTGTACGCCGAAAGTGTCCCGCAATTTTTCTGGCCACCGACAGCATCTCTTGCACGCCCCTGTCGTTTTTTTAAAAATTCTGCACCACCAAATTCAAGGTATGTGCAAAACATGGGACGTGCTGGAATTTGCCCATATTTAATGCACACACAATATTGCTGGCGTTGTCCGATGCCACAAATCCACAGGAGAGTCCAATTGGGGTAAGCCATTCCGCGATGATCTTCCTCAGTTGCCGTAAGAGGTTTTCAGCTGTGTGCGTATTCTGGAAACCGGTGATACAAAGCGTAGCCTGCCTAGGAAAGAGTTGGCGTTTGCGAGATGCTGCTACTGGTGCCGCCGCTGCTGTTCTTGCGGCGGGAGTCCATACATCTACCCAGTGGGCTGTCACAGTCATATAGTCCTGACCCTGCCCTGCTCCACTTGTCCACATGTCCGTGGTTAAGTGGACATTGGGTACAGCTGCATTTTTTAGGACACTGGTGACTCTTTTTCTGAGGTCTGTGTACATTTTCGGTATCGCCTGCCTAGAGAAATGGAACCTAGATGGTATTTGGTACCGGGGACACAGTACCTCCAACAAGTCTCTAGTTGGCTCTGCAGTAATGATGGATACCGGAACCACGTTTATCACCACCCAGGATGCCAAGGCCTCAGTTATCCGCTTTGCAGTAGGATGACTGCTGTGATATTTCATCTTCCTCGCAAAGGACTGTTGAACAGTCAATTGCTTACTGGAAGTAGTACAAGTGGGCTTACGACTTCCCCTCTGGGATGACCATCGACTCCCAGCGGCAACAACAGCAGCGCCAGCAGCAGTAGGCGTTACACGCAAGGATGCATCGGAGGAATCCCAGGCAGGAGAGGACTCGTCAGAATTGCCAGTGACATGGCCTGCAGGACTATTGGCATTCCTGGGGAAGGAGGAAATTGACACTGAGGGAGTTGGTGGGGTGGTTTGCGTGAGCTTGGTTACAAGAGGAAGGGATTTACTGGTCAGTGGACTGCTTCCGCTGTCACCCAAAGTTTTTGAACTTGTCACTGACTTATTATGAATGCGCTGCAGGTGACGTATAAGGGAGGATGTTCCGAGGTGGTTAACGTCCTTACCCCTACTTATTACAGCTTGACAAAGGGAACACACGGCTTGACACCTGTTGTCCGCATTTCTGGTGAAATACCTCCACACCGAAGAGCTGATTTTTTTGGTATTTTCACCTGGCATGTCAACGGCCATATTCCTCCCACGGACAACAGGTGTCTCCCCGGGTGCCTGACTTAAACAAACCACCTCACCATCAGAATCCTCCTTGTCAATTTCCTCCCCAGCGCCAGCAACACCCATATCCTCCTCATCCTGGTGTACTTCAACAGTGACATCTTCAATCTGACTATCAGGAACTGGACTGCGGGTGCTCCTTCCAGCACTTGCAGGGGGCGTGCAAATGGTGGAAGGCGCATGCTCTTCACGTCCAGTGTTGGGAAGGTCAGGCATCGCAACCGACACAATTGGACTCTCCTTGTGGATTTGGGATTTCGAAGAATGCACAGTTCTTTGCTGTGCTGCTTTTGCCAGCTTGAGTCTTTTCATTTTTCTAGCGAGAGGCTGAGTGCTTCCATCCTCATGTGAAGCTGAACCACTAGCCATGAACATAGGCCAGGGCCTCAGCCGTTCCTTGCCACTCCGTGTGGTAAATGGCATATTGGCAAGTTTACGCTTCTCCTCCGACAATTTTATTTTAGGTTTTGGAGTCCTTTTTTTTTCTGATATTTGGTGTTTTGGATTTGACATGCTCTGTACTATGACATTGGGCATCGGCCTTGGCAGACGACGTTGCTGGCATTTCATCGTCTCGGCCATGACTAGTGGCAGCAGCTTCAGCACGAGGTGGAAGTGGATCTTGATCTTTCCCTAATTTTGGAACCTCAACATTTTTGTTCTCCATATTTTAATAGGCACAACTAAAAGGCACCTCAGGTAAACAATGGAGATGGATACTAGTATACAATTATGGACTGCCTGCCGACTGCAGACACAGAGGTAGCCACAGCCGTGAACTACCGTACTGTACTGTGTCTGCAGCTAATATAGACTGGTTGATAAAGAGAAGATGTCTATGTAACTATGTATGTATAAAGAAGACTGAAAAAAATCCACGGTTAGGTGGTATACAATTATGGACGGACTGCCTGCCGAGTGCAGACACAGAGGTAGCCACAGCCGTGAACTACCGTACTGTACTGTGTCTGCAGCTAATATAGACTGGTTGATAAAGAGAAGATGTCTATGTAACTATGTATGTATAAAGAAGAATGAAAAAAATCCACGGTTAGGTGGTATTACAATTATGGACGGACTGCCTGCCGAGTGCAGAGACACAGAGGTAGCCACAGCCGTGAACTACCGTACTGTGTCTGCTGCGACTGGATGATAAATGATATAAAAAATATATATATATCACTACTGCAGCCGGACAGGTATATATTATATATTATATAATGACGGACCTGCTGGACACTGTCTGTCAGCAGAATGAGTTTTATTTTTATAGAAAAAAAAAAAAAACACACGAGAAGTCACAAGATGAGTGTTTAACTTTTTCAGGCAATCACAATATAAGTATACTACTAACTATACTGGTGGTCAGTGTGGTCAGGTCACTGGTCAGTCACACTGGCAGTGGCACTCCTGCAGCAAAAGTGTGCACTGTTTAATTTTAATATAATATTATGTACTCCTGGCTCCTGCTATAACCTATAACTGGCACTGCAGTAGTGCTCCCCAGTCTCCCCCACAATTATAAGCTGTGTGAGCTGAGCAGTCAGACAGATATATAATATATATAGATGATGCAGCACACTGGCCTGAGCCTGAGCAGTGCACACAGATATGGTATGTGACTGACTGAGTCACTGTGTGTATCGCTTTTTTCAGGCAGAGAACGGATATATTAAATAAACTGCACTGTGTGTCTGGTGGTCACTCACTATATAATATATTATGTACTCCTGGCTCCTGCTATAACCTATAACTGGCACTGCAGTAGTGCTCCCCAGTCTCCCCCACAATTATAAGCTGTGTGAGCTGAGCAGTCAGACAGATATATATAATATTATATATAGATAATAGATGATGCAGCACACTGGCCTGAGCCTGAGCAGTGCACACAGATATGGTATGTGACTGACTGAGTCACTGTGTGTATCGCTTTTTTCAGGCAGAGAACGGATATATTAAATAAACTGCACTGTGTGTCTGGTGGTCACTCACTATATAATATATTATGTACTCCTGGCTCCTGCTATAACCTATAACTGGCACTGCAGTAGTGCCCCCCAGTCTCCCCCACAATTATAAGCTGTGTGAGCTGAGCAGTCAGACAGATATATAATATATATAGATGATGCAGCACACTGGCCTGAGCCTGAGCAGTGCACACAGATATGGTATGTGACTGACTGAGTCACTGTGTGTATCGCTTTTTTCAGGCAGAGAACGGATATATTAAATAAACTGCACTGTGTGTCTGGTGGTCACTCACTATATAATATATTATGTACTCCTGGCTCCTGCTATAACCTATAACTGGCACTGCAGTAGTGCTCCCCAGTCTCCCCCACAATTATAAGCTGTGTGAGCTGAGCAGTCAGACAGATATATAATATATATATAGATGATGCAGCACACTGGCCTGAGCCTGAGCAGTGCACACAGATATGGTATGTGACTGACTGAGTCACTGTGTGTATCGCTTTTTTCAGGCAGAGAACGGATATATTAAATAAACTGCACTGTGTGTCTGGTGGTCACTCACTATATAATATATTATGTACTCCTGGCTCCTGCTATAACCTATAACTGGCACTGCAGTAGTGCTCCCCAGTCTCCCCCACAATTATAAGCTGTGTGAGCTGAGCAGTCAGACAGATATATATAATATTATATATAGATAATAGATGATGCAGCACACTGGCCTGAGCCTGAGCAGTGCACACAGATATGGTATGTGACTGAGTCACTGTGTGCTGTGTATCGCTTTTTTCAGGCAGAGAACGGATTATAAAGTAAACTGCACTGTCCTCACTAGTAAACTCTCTCCACTCAGTCTCTACACTTCTACAGTAACAGTACTCCTCCTAGTCAGCTCCAGTAAATCTCTCTCAGTCTCTTATAATCTAAATGGAGAGGACGCCAGCCACGTCCTCTCCCTATCAATCTCAATGCACGTGTGAAAATGGCGGCGACGCGCGGCTCCTTATATAGAATCCGAGTCTCGCGATAGAATCCGAGCCTCGCGAGAATCCGACAGCGTCATGATGACGTTCGGGCGCGCTCGGGTTAACCGAGCAAGGCGGGAAGATCCGAGTCGCTCGGACCCGTGAAAAAAAACATGAAGTTCTGGCGGGTTCGGATTCAGAGAAACCGAACCCGCTCATCTCTAATCTATTGGAGGGCCGCAGATTCGGCATACAGGATTGGATCCTGGTGACCACGGACGCCAGCCTGAGAGGCTGGGGAGCAGTCACACAAGGAAGAAACTTCCAGGGAGTGTGGACGAGCCTGGAAACGTCTCTTCACATAAACATTCTGGAACTAAGAGCAATCTACAATGCTCTAAGCCAGGCAGAACCTCTGCTTCAGGGAAAGCCGGTGTTGATCCAGTCGGACAACATCACGGCAGTCGCCCATGTGAACAGACAGGGCGGCACAAGAAGCAGGAGTGCAATGGCAGAAGCTGCAAGGATTCTTCGCTGGGCGGAAAATCATGTGATAGCACTGTCAGCAGTGTTCATCCCGGGAGTGGACAACTGGGAAGCAGACTTCCTCAGCAGACACGACCTTCACCCGGGAGAGTGGGGACTTCATCCAGAAGTTTTCCACATGCTGGTAACCCGTTGGGAAAGACCAATGGTGGACATGATGGCGTCTCGCCTCAACAAAAAACTGGACAGGTATTGCGCCAGGTCAAGAGATCCGCAGGCAATAGCTGTGGACGCGCTGGTAACGCCTTGGGTGTACCAGTCGGTATATGTGTTTCCTCCTCTGCCTCTCATACCAAAAGTATTGAGAATTATACGGCAAAGAGGCGTAAGAACGATACTAGTGGTTCCGGATTGGCCAAGAAGAACTTGGTACCCGGAATTTCAAGAGATGATCACGGAAGATCCGTGGCCTCTACCTCTGAGAAGGGACTTGCTTCAGCAGGGTCCCTGTCTGTTTCAAGACTTACCGCGGCTGCGTTTGACGGCATGGCGGTTGAACGCCGGATCCTAAAGGAAAAAGGCATGCCGGAAGAAGTCATTCCTACTTTGATTAAAGCACGGAAGGAAGTAACCGCGCAACATTATCACCGCATTTGGCGAAAATATGTTGCGTGGTGCGAGGATCGGAGGGCTCCGACGGAGGAATTTCAACTGGGTCGATTCCTACATTTCCTGCAATCAGGATTGTCTATGGGTCTCAAATTGGGATCTATTAAGGTTCAAATTTCGGCCCTGTCGATTTTCTTCCAGAAAGAATTGGCTTCAGTTCCTGAAGTCCAGACTTTTGTTAAGGGAGTGCTGCATATACAGCCTCCTGTGGTGCCCCCAGTGGCACCGTGGGATCTCAATGTTGTTTTGGACTTTCTCAAATCTCATTGGTTTGAACCACTAAATAATGTGGATTTGAAATATCTCACATGGAAAGTGACCATGCTACTAGCCCTGGCTTCGGCCAGGAGAGTGTCTGAACTGGCAGCTTTATCTTACAAAAGCCCATATCTGATTTTCCATTCGGACAGGGCAGAACTGCGGACTCGTCCGCATTTTCTCCCTAAGGTGGTGTCAGCATTTCATCTGAACCAGCCTATTGTAGTGCCTGCGGCTACAAGTGACTTGGAGGACTCCAAGTTACTGGATGTTGTCAGAGCATTGAAAATATATATTGCAAGGACAGCTGGAGTCAGAAAATCTGACTCGTTGTTTATATTGTATGCACCCAACAAGATGGGTGCTCCTGCGTCTAAGCAGACGATTGCTCGTTGGATCTGTAGCACAATCCAACTTGCACACTCTGTGGCAGGCCTGCCACAGCCTAAATCTGTAAAGGCCCACTCCACAAGGAAGGTGGGCTCATCTTGGGCGGCTGCCCGAGGGGTCTCGGCATTACAACTTTGCCGAGCAGCTACGTGGTCAGGGGAGAACACGTTTGTAAAATTTTACAAATTTGATACTCTGGCTAAGGAGGACCTGGAGTTCTCTCATTCGGTGCTGCAGAGTCATCCGCACTCTCCCGCCCGTTTGGGAGCTTTGGTATAATCCCCATGGTCCTTTCAGGAACCCCAGCATCCACTAGGACGATAGAGAAAATAAGAATTTACTTACCGATAATTCTATTTCTCGGAGTCCGTAGTGGATGCTGGGCGCCCATCCCAAGTGCGGATTATCTGCAATAATTGTACATAGTTATTGTTAACTAATTCGGGTTATTGTTGTAGGGAGCCATCTTTTAGAGGCTCTTCTGTTATCATACTGTTAACTGGGTTTATATCACAGGTTGTACGGTGTGATTGGTGTGGCTGGTATGAGTCTTACCCGGGATTCATAAATCCTTCCTTATTGTGTACGCTCGTCCGGGCACAGTACCTAACTGAGGCTTGGAGGAGGGTCATAGGGGGAGGAGCCAGTGCACACCACCTGATCGTAAAGCTTTACTTTTGTGCCCTGTCTCCTGCGGAGCCGCTATTCCCCATGGTCCTTTCAGGAACCCCAGCATCCACTACGGACTCCGAGAAATAGAATTATCGGTAAGTAAATTCTTATTTTTTTTTGGGGGGGGGGGTCATTTATGGATGGCACTGTGTGGGGGCATTTATCTGGCACTGTGGGGGCATTTATCTGGCACTGTGGGGGTATTTGTCTGGCACTGTGGGGGTATTTTATTTATCTGGCACTGTGGGGGCATTTATCTGGCACTGTGGGGGCATTTATCTGGCACTGTGGGGGCATTTATCTGGCACTGTGGGGGCATATCTGCACTGTGGGGGCATATCTGCACTGTGGGGGCATTTTATTTATCTGGCACTGTGGGGGCACTTATCTTGCACTGTGGGGGCATTTATCTGGCACTGTGGGGGTATTTATCTGGCACGGTGGGGGCATATCTGCACTGTGGGGGCATATCTGGCACAGTGGGTGCATATCTGGCACCGTGGGTGCATATCTGGCACCGTGGGTGCATATCTGGCACTGTGGGGGGGCATATCTGGCACTGTGGGGGGCATATCTGGCACTGTGGGGGGCATATCTGGCACTGTGGGGGGCATATCTGGCACTGTGGGGGGCATATCTGGCACTGTGGGGGCATTTATATGGCACTGTGGGGGCATATCTGCACTGTTTGGGCATTTATCTGGCACTGTGGGGGCATTTATCTGGCACTGAGGGGGCATTTATCTGGCACTGTGGGGGCATATCTGGCACTGTGGGGGCATTTATCTGGCACTGAGGGGGGCATTTATCTGGCACTGTGGGTTCATATCTGCACTGTGGGGGCATTTTATTTATCTGGCACTGTGGGGGCACTTATCTTAGACTGTGGGGGCACTTATCTTAGACTGTGGGGGCATTTATCTGGCACTGTGGGGGCATATCTGCACTGTGGGGGCATATCTGGCACTGTGGGTGCATATCTGGCACTGTGGGGGCATTTATCTGGCACTGTGGGGGCATATCTGGCACTGTTGGGGCATTTATCTGGCACTGTGTGGGCATTTATCTGGCACTGTGGGGGCATTTATCTGGCACTGTGGGGGCATTTATCTGGCACTGAGGGGGCATTTATCTGGCACTGTGGGGGCATTTATCTGGCACTGTGGGGGCATTTATCTGGCACTGTGGGGGCATTTATCTGGCACTGTGGGAGCATTTTATTTATCTGGCACTGTGGGGGCATTTATCTGGCACTGTGGGGGCATTTCTGTATCTGGCACTGTGGGGGCATTTCTGTATCTGGCACTGTGGGGGCATTTCTGTATCTGGCACTGTGGGGGCATTTTTGTATCTGGCACTGTGGGGACATATCTGGCACTGTGGGGGCATTTATGTATCTGGCACTGTGGGGGCTTTTCTGTATCTGGCACTGTGGGGACATATCTGGCACTGTGGGGGCATTTATGTATCTGGCACTGTGGGGGCATTTATGTATCTGGCACTGTGGGGGCTTTTCTGTTACTGGCACTGTGGGGACATATCTGGCACTGTGGGGGCATTTATGTATCTGGCACTGTGGGGGCTTTTCTGTATCTGGCACTGTGGGGACATATCTGGCACTGTGGGGGCATATCTGGCACTGTGGGGGCATTTATGTATCTGGCACTGTGGGGGCTTTTCTGTATCTGGCACTGTGGGGACATATCTGGCACCGTGGGTGCATATCTGGCACTGTGGGGGCATTTATCTGGCACCGTGGGTGCATATCTGGCACTGTGGGGGTATTTATCTGGCACTGTGGGGGGCATATCTGGCACTGTGGGGGTATTTATCTGGCACTGTGGGTGCATATCTGGCACTGTGGGTGCATGTCTGGCACTGTGGGGGTATTTATCTGGCACCGTGGGTGCATATCTAGCACCGTGGGGGCATATCTGGCACTGTGGGGGCATTTATCTGGCACTGCGGGGGCATTTATCTGGCACTGTGGGGGCATTTATCTAGCACTGTGGGGGCATATCTGCACTGTGGGGGCATTTTATTTATCTGGCACTGTGGGGGCACTTATCTTGCACTGTGGGGGCATTTATCTGGCACTGTGGGGGTATTTATCTGGCACTGTGGGGGTATTTATCTGGCACTGTGGGTGCATATCTGGCACCGTGGGTGCATATCTGGCACTGTGGGGGGCATATCTGGCACTGTGGGTGCATATCTGGCACTGTGGGTGCATATCTGGCACTGTGGGGGGCATATCTGGCACTGTGGGGGGCATATCTGGCACTGTGGGGGCATTTATCTGGCACTGTGGGGGCATATCTGCACTGTTGGGGCATTTATCTGGCACTGTGGGGGCATTTATCTGGCACTGTGGGGGCATTTATCTGGCACTGTGGGAGCATTTTATTTATCTGGCACTGTGGGGGCATTTATCTGGCACTGTGGGGGCATTTCTGTATCTGGCACTGTGGGGGCATTTATGTATCTGGCACTGTGGGGACATATCTGGCACTGTTGGGGAATTTATGTATCTGGCACTGTGGGGGCTTTTCTGTATCTGGCACTGTGGGGACATATCTGGCACTGTGGGGGCATTTATGTATCTGGCACTGTGGGGGCATTTATGTATCTGGCACTGTGGGGGCTTTTCTGTATCTGGCACTGTGGGTGCATATCTGGCACCGTGGGTGCATATCTGGCACTGTGGGGGCATTTATCTGGCACTGTGGGGGCATTTATCTGGCACCGTGGGTGCATATCTGGCACTGTGGGGGTATTTATCTGGCACTGTGGGGGGCATATCTGGCACTGTGGGGGTATTTATCTGGCACTGTGGGTGCATATCTGGCACTGTGGGTGCATATCTGGCACTGTGGGGGTATTTATCTGGCACCGTGGGTGCATATCTGGCACTGTGGGGGCATATCTGGCACTGTGGGGGCATTTATCTGGCACTGTGGGGGCATTTATCTGGCACTGTGGGGGCATATCTGCACTGTGGGGGCATTTTATTTATCTGGCACTGTGGGGGCACTTATCTTGCACTGTGGGGGCATTTATCTGGCACTGTGGGGGCATATCTGGCACCGTGGGTGCATATCTGGCACTGTGGGGGGCATATCTGGCACTGTGGGGGGCATATCTGGCACTGTGGGTGCATATCTGGCACTGTGGGTGCATATCTGGCACTGTGGGGGGCATATCTGGCACTGTGGGGGGCATTTATCTGGCACTGTGGGGGCATTTATCTGGCACTGTGGGGGCATTTATCTGGCACTGTGGGGGCATTTATCTGGCACTGTGGGGGCATTTATCTGGCACTGTGGGGGCATTTATCTGGCACTGAGGGGGCATTTATCTGGCACTGTGGGGGCATTTATGTATCTGGCACTGTGGGGGCTTTTCTGTATCTGGCACTGTGGGGACATATCTGGCACTGTGGGGGCATTTATGTATCTGGCACTGTGGGGGCATTTATGTATCTGGCACTGTGGGGGCTTTTCTGTTACTGGCACTGTGGGGACATATCTGGCACTGTGGGGGCATATCTGGCACTGTGGGGGCATGTATGTATCTGGCACTGTGGGGGCATGTATGTATCTGGCACTGTGGGGGCTTTTCTGTATCTGGCACTGTGGGGACATATCTGGCACCGTGGGTGCATATCTGGCACTGTGGGGGCATTTATCTGGCACTGTGGGGGCATTTATCTGGCACTGTGGGGGTATTTATCTGGCACCGTGGGTGCATATCTGGCACTGTGGGGTGCATATCTGGCACTGTGGGGTGCATATCTGGCACTGTGGGGGCATTTATCTGGCACTGGGGGGGCATTTATCTGGCACTGTGGGTGCATATCTGGCACCGTGGGGGTATTTATCTGGCACTGTGGGGGGCATTTATCTGGCACTGTGGGGGTATTTATCTGGCACTGTGGGGGCATATCTGGCACTGTGGGGGCATATCTGGCACCGAGGGGGCATATCTGGCACCGAGGGGGCATATCTGGCACTGTGGGGGGCAGATCTGGCACTGTGGGGGCATTTATCTGGCACTGTGGGGGCATTTATCTGGCACTGTGGGGGCATTTATCTGGCACTGTGGGAGCATTTTATTTATCTTGCACTGTGGGGGGCATTTCTGTATCTGGCACTGTGGGGGCATTTATCTGGCACTGTGGGGGCATTTATCTGGCACTGTGGGGGCATTTATCTGGCTCTGTGGGGGCATTTATCTGGCACTGTGGGGGCATATCTGCACTGTTGGGGCATTTATCTGGCACTGTGGGGGCATTTATCTGGCACTGTTAGAGCATTTTATTTATCTTGCACTGTGGGGGCATTTCTGTATCTGGCATTGTGGGGGCATTTATGTATCTGGCACTATGGGGGCTTTTCTGTATCTGGCACTGTGGGGACATATCTGGCACTGTGTGGCCATTTATGTATCTGGCACTGCTGGGGGGCATGTCATGTAGTGTTCCCGCTAGGCGTCTGTGGCTAGGCAATGTGTCTAACGTGCTCTGCCTGGCGCAAAGTGTCTAACGTGCTCTGCCTGGCGCAAAGTGTCTAACGTGCTCTGCCTGGCGCAAAGTGTCTAACGTGCTCTACCTAGCGCAAAGTGTCTAACGTGCTCTGCCTGGCGCAAAGTGTCTAACGTGCTCTGCCTGGCGCAAAGTGTCTAACGTGCTCTGCCTGGTGCAGTGTATCTAGGAGGTTCTACCTGGTGCAGTGTGTATTAGCTGCACTACTGTGTGGTGTAATGCGAATTGCCACTATTATGTGATCAGCTCCCTGCTCTAAAAAGTGAACACTATCATGTGTAGCTGGCATTGCTGGGGGGCATATTGTGTGTAGCTGGCACTGCTGGGGGGCATGTCATGTCTATCTGGCACTGCACATTATGTGTATCTGGCACTATACTGGAGACATTGTGTGTAAGGAACACTACTGTGGCTGTTATGTGTAAGGCTGCTAATTGTGTGCGTAGAGGGGGTGTGAAAACATATTTATTTATAGTCTAATAATATGAAGTTATGAGGCCACGCCCATGTTCTCAGAGGCCACGCCCACTTTTCCTGGAGCGAGCGCGCATAGGGGTTTGGGGGTGGGGGGGCGCTTTTACATGTTCTCGCTCAGGGTACTAGTAGGCCTGGAGCCGGC